>NC_079196.1:42406767-42411767 GCF_029499605.1 Hyla sarda
CTTATATGATTTTAAATTTATTTTTGTGCTCTCCATAAGTTGAAATGTACCAGGAGGTTAGGGTTAGGGTTAGGGTTAGGGTTAGGGTTAGGGTTAGGGTTAGGGTTAGGGTTAGGGTTAGGGTTAGGGTTAGGGTTAGGGTTAGGGTTAGGGTTAGGGTTAGGGTTAGGGTTAGGGTTAGGGTTAGGGTTTTCCCACAGAAGAGTTGTGTGGCTTATTCGATTTTAAATGTCATTTGGTGCTCTCCTTAAGTTGACATGTATCAGATAGGTTGGGTTAGGGTTTTGGTTTTCCCATGTTAGAGTTGTGTGGTTTATATGATTTTAAATTTATTTTTGTGCTCTCCATAAGTTGAAATGTACCAGGAATGTGGTGTCAGGGTAGGGTTTTTACCATAGAACAAATGTGCGACTTATACTATTTTAAATGTATTTTGGTACTCTCATTAAGTTGAAATGTACCAGGAAGTTAGGTTAGGGTTAGGGTTAGGGTTAGGGTTAGGGTTAGGGTTAGGGTTAGGGTTAGGGTTAGGGTTAGGGTTAGGGTTAGGGTTAGGGTTAGGGTTTTCCCATAGAAGAGTTGTGTGGCTTATTCGATTTTAAATTTCATTTGGTGCTCTCCTTAAGATGACATGTTCCAGGAAGTTAGGTTTAGGGTTTTCCCAAAGAAGAGTTGTGTGGCTTATATGATTTTAAATGTCATCTTGTGTTCTCCTTAAGTTAAAATGTACCAGGTAGGTTGGGATAGGGTTTTTTGTTTTCCCATGTTAGAGTTGTATGGCTTATATGATTTTAAATTTATTTTTGTGCTCTCCATAAGTTGAAATGTACCAGGAGGTTAGGGTTAGGGTTAGGGTTAGGGTTAGGGTTAGGGTTAGGGTTAGGGTTAGGGTTAGGGTTAGGGTTAGGGTTAGGGTTAGGGTTAGGGTTAGGGTTAGGGTTAGGGTTAGGGTTAGGGTTTGGGTTTGGGTTTGGGTTTGGGTTTGGGTTTGGGTTTGGGTTTGGGTTTGGGTTTGGGTTTGGGTTTGGGTTTTCCCACAGAAGAGTTGTGTGACTTATTCGATTTTAAATGTCATTTGGTGCTCTTCATAAGTTGAAATTTACCAGGAATGTGGTATCTGGGTAGGGTTTTTCCCATAGAACAAATGTGTGGCTTAGGGTTAGGGTTAGGGTTTTCCCACAGAAGAGTTATGTGGCTTATTCGATTTTAAATGTCATTTGGTGCTCTTCTTAAGTTGAAATGTACCAGGAAGTGGGATTAGGGTTAGGGTTTTCCCACGGAAGAGTTGTGCGGCTTATTCGATTTTAAATGTCATTTGGTGCTCTCCTTAAGTTGACATGGGTTTGGGTTTGGGTTTGGGTTTGGGTTTGGGTTTGGGTTTTCCCACAGAAGAGTTGTGTGACTTATTCGATTTTAAATGTCATTTGGTGCTCTTCATAAGTTGAAATTTACCAGGAATGTGGTATCTGGGTAGGGTTTTTCCCATAGAACAAATGTGTGGCTTATACTATTTTAAATGTATTTAGGTACTCTCATTAAGTTGAAATGTATCAGGAAGTTAGGGTTAGGGTTAGGGTTAGGGTAGAACATAGAACAAATGTGTGGCTTATACTATTTTAAATGTATTTAGGTACTCTCATTAAGTTGAAATGTACCAGGAAGTTAGGTTAGGGTTAGGGTTAGGGTTTTCCCATAGAAGAGTTGTGTGGCTTATTCGATTTTAAATTTCATTTGGTGCTCTCCTTAAGATGACATGTTCCAGGAAGTTAGGTTTAGGGTTTTCCCAAAGAAGAGTTGTGTGGCTTATATGATTTTAAATGTCATCTGGTGTTCTCCTTAAGTTAAAATGTACCAGGTAGGTTGGGATAGGGTTTTTTGTTTTCCCATGTTAGAGTTGTATGGCTTATATGATTTTAAATTTATTTTTGTGCTCTCCATAAGTTGAAATGTACCAGGAATGTGGTATCTGGGTGGGGTTTTTCCCATAGAACAAATGTGTGGCTTATACTATTTTAAATGTATTTTGATACTCTCATTAAGTTGAAATGTACCAGGAGGTTAGGGTTAGGGTTAGGGTTAGGGTTAGGGTTAGGGTTAGGGTTAGGGTTAGGGTTAGGGTTAGGGTTAGGGTTAGGGTTAGGGTTAGGGTTAGGGTTAGGGTTAGGGTTAGGGTTAGGGTTAGGGTTAGGGTTAGGGTTAGGGTTAGGGTTAGGGTTTTCCCACAGAAGAGTTATGTGGCTTATTCGATTTTAAATGTCATTTGGTGCTCTTCTTAAGTTGAAATGTACCAGGAAGTGGGATTAGGGTTAGGGTTTTCCCACGGAAGAGTTGTGCGGCTTATTCGATTTTAAATGTCATTTGGTGCTCTCCTTAAGTTGACATGTACCAGGTAGGTTGGGTTAGGGTTTTGGTTTTCCCATGTTAGAGTTGTGTGGCTTATACGATTTTAAATTTATTTTTGTGCTCTCCATAAGTTGAATTGTACCAGGAATGTGGTGTCAGGGTAGGTTTAGGGTTTAGGGTTTAGGGTTTAGGGTTTAGGGTTTAGGGGTAGGGGTAGGGGTTAGGGGTTAGGGTTAGGGTCTTCCCATAGAAGAGTTGTGTGGCTTATTCGATTTTAAATTTCATTTGGTGCTCTCCTTAAGATGACATGTTCCAGGAAGTTAGGTTTAGGGTTTTCCCAAAGAAGAGTTGTGTGGCTTATATGATTTTAAATGTCATCTTGTGTTCTCCTTAAGTTAAAATGTACCAGGTAGGTTGGGATAGGGTTTTTTGTTTTCCCATGTTAGAGTTGTATGGCTTATATGATTTTAAATTTATTTTTGTGCTCTCCATAAGTTGAAATGTACCAGGAGGTTAGGGTTAGGGTTAGGGTTTTCCCACAGAAGAGTTATGTGGCTTATTCGATTTTAAATGTCATTTGGTGCTCTTCTTAAGTTGAAATGTACCAGGAAGTGGGGTTAGGGTTAGGGTTAGGGTTTTCCCACGGAAGAGTTGTGCGGCTTATTCGATTTTAAATGTCATTTGGTGCTCTCCTTAAGTTGACATGTACCAGTTAGGTTGGGTTAGGGTTTTGGTTTTCCCATGTTAGAGTTGTGTGGCTTATACGATTTTAAATTTATTTTTGTGCTCTTCATAAGTTGAAATTTACCAGGAATGTGGAATCTGGGTAGGGTTTTTCCCATAGAACAAATGTGTGGCTTATACTATTTTAAATGTATTTAGGTACTCTCATTAAGTTGAAATGTATCAGGAGGTTAGGGTTAGGGTTAGGGTTAGGGTTAGGGTTAGGGTTAGGGTTAGGGTTTTCCCACAGAAGAGTTGTGTGGCTTATTCGATTTTAAATGTCATTTGGTGCTCTCCTTAAGTTGACATGTATCAGATAGGTTGGGTTAGGGTTTTGGTTTTCCCATGTTAGAGTTGTGTGGTTTATATGATTTTAAATTTATTTTTGTGCTCTCCATAAGTTGAAATGTACCAGGAATGTGGTGTCAGGTTAGGGTTTTTACCATAGAACAAATGTGTGACTTATACTATTTTAAATGTATTTTGGTACTCTCATTAAGTTGAAATGTACCAGGAAGTTAGGTTAGGGTTAGGGTTAGGGTTTTCCCAAAGAAGAGTTGTGTGGCTTATTCGATTTTAAATTTCATTTGGTGCTCTCCTTAAGATGACATGTTCCAGGAAGTTAGGTTTAGGGTTTTCCCAAAGAAGAGTTGTGTGGCTTACATGATTTTAACCCCTTCCCGCAGAATGTCATATATAAACGCCGGGTTGTGCAGTGCGTTCGCGCATCCCGGCGTTTATAAATGACATGCAGTTAACCCGGCGATGCGCAGCATCGCACGGGTTAACTGGCAGAAGTCCCGCTGTTTCCAGCAGGGGACAACTTCTGCTTCACCCCCAGGACCATCAATTGATGGTCCTGGTCAGCGATCACTGTGATTGGTCCCTGTAGTTAAAATGTACCAGGTAGGTTGGGATAGGGTTTTTTGTTTTCCCATGTTAGAGTTGTATGGCTTATATGATTTTAAATTTATTTTTGTGCTCTCCATAAGTTGAAATGTACCAGGAGGTTAGGGTTAGGGTTAGGGTTAGGGTTAGGGTTAGGGTTAGGGTTAGGGTTAGGGTTAGGGTTAGGGTTAGGGTTAGGGTTAGGGTTAGGGTTAGGGTTAGGGTTAGGGTTTTCCCACAGAAGAGTTGTGTGGCTTATTCGATTTTAAATGTCATTTGGTGCTCTCCTTAAGTTGACATGTATCAGATAGGTTGGGTTAGGGTTTTGGTTTTCCCATGTTAGAGTTGTGTGGTTTATATGATTTTAAATTTATTTTTGTGCTCTCCATAAGTTGAAATGTACCAGGAATGTGGTGTCAGGGTAGGGTTTTTACCATAGAACAAATGTGCGACTTATACTATTTTAAATGTATTTTGGTACTCTCATTAAGTTGAAATGTACCAGGAAGTTAGGTTAGGGTTAGGGTTAGGGTTAGGGTTAGGGTTAGGGTTTTCCCATAGAAGAGTTGTGTGGCTTATTCGATTTTAAATTTAATTTGGTGCTCTCCTTAAGATGACATGTTCCAGGAAGTTAGGTTTAGGGTTTTCCCAAAGAAGAGTTGTGTGGCTTATATGATTTTAAATGTCATCTTGTGTTCTCCTTAAGTTAAAATGTACCAGGTAGGTTGGGATAGGGTTTTTTGTTTTCCCATGTTAGAGTTGTATGGCTTATATGATTTTAAATTTATTTTTGTGCTCTCCATAAGTTGAAATGTACCAGGAGGTTAGGGTTAGGGTTAGGGTTAGGGTTAGGGTTAGGGTTAGGGTTAGGGTTAGGGTTAGGGTTAGGGTTAGGGTTAGGGTTAGGGTTAGGGTTAGGGTTAGGGTTAGGGTTAGGGTTAGGGTTAGGGTTAGGGTTTGGGTTTGGGTTTGGGTTTGGGTTTGGGTTTGGGTTTGGGTTTTCCCACAGAAGAGTTGTGTGACTTATTCGATTTTAAATGTCATTT
>NC_079196.1:42416767-42597307 GCF_029499605.1 Hyla sarda
TTTCATTTGGTGCTCTCCTTAAGATGACATGTTCCAGGAAGTTAGGTTTAGGGTTTTCCCAAAGAAGAGTTGTGTGGCTTATATGATTTTAACCCCTTCCCGCAGAATGGCATATATAAACGCCGGGTTGTGCAGTGCGTTCGCGCATCCCGGCGTTTATAAATGACATGCAGTTAACCCGGCGATGCGCAGCATCGCACGGGTTAACTGGCAGAAGTCCCGCTGTTTCCAGCAGGGGACAACTTCTGCTTCACCCCCAGGACCATCAATTGATGGTCCTGGTCAGCGATCACTGTGATTGGTCCCTGTGGACCAATCACAGTGATCTGGGGTGAAAGTTCAGGTCCCCCGCACTGCCCGCCCCTGGAAGTCGGGCAGAACGGGGGACGAAGGCTGCAGGGACTCGCGGGGACCTGCGGCATTCGGGGGGAACACGTGGGGACCGGCGGACTTACCTGATCAAGCGGCGGGACCGAGGAGCAGCGGCAGGACCGAGGAGCAGCGCGGGACCGGCCACGTGGACGAGCAGCGACGGGTAAGTATGAGGTCCTCAGAAGATCTTCACTGCTGCTTCTAGGACTCTGAAAACTACAACTCCCAGCATGCCTAGACAGCCTTTGGCTGTCTGGGCATGCTGGGAGTTGTAGTTTTGCAACAGCTGGAGACACACTGGTTGGGAAACATTGTTTCTAACTCAGTGTTTCCTAACCTGTGTGCCTCCAGCTGTTGCAAAACTATAACTCCCAGCATGCACTAAAAGACCATGCATGCTGGGAGTTGTAGTTTTGCAACATCTGGAGGGCCCCAGTTTGGAGACCATTGTATAATGGTCTCCAATCTGTGCTCTTCCAGCTGTTGCAAAACTACAACTCCCAGCATGCACTGACTGTCCAGGTATGCTGGGAGTTTTAGTTCAGCAACATCTGGCCCTTCAGATGTTGCCGAACTACAACTCCCAGCATGCCCTTCAGCTGTCTGGGCATGCTGGGAGTTGTAGTTTTGCAACAACTGGAGACACACTGGTTGGGAAACATTGTCTGTTTCTAACTCAGTGTTTCCTAACCTGTGTGCCTCCAGCTGTTGCAAAACTATGACTCCCAGCATGCACTAACAGACCATGCATGCTGGGAGTTGTGGTTTTGCAACAGCTGATGCAAGCCCCCCCCCCGCCCCGCCACCCCCGTGAATGTACAGGGTACATTCACATGGGCGAGGCTTTTACAGTGGGTTTCTCGCATCTTGAGATGCAGCAAATTTTGCGCTGGGAAACTCGCTGTAATCCCCCGCCCATGTGACTGTACCCTAAAAACACTACACTACACTAACACAAAATAAAATAAAAAGTTAAAAACACTACATATACACATACCCTTACACAGCCCCCCCTCCCCCAATAAGAACGTCCGGTACACCACTGTTTCCAAAGCAGAGCCTCCAGCTGTTGAAAAACAACAACTCCCAGTATTGTCGGACAGCCGTTGACTGTCCAGGCATGCTGGGAGTTTTGCAACAGCTGGAGGCACCCTGTTTGGGAATCACTGGCGTAGAATACCCCTATGTCCACCCCTATGCAAATCCCTAATTTAGGCCTCAAATGCACATGGCGCTCTCACTTTGGAGCCCTGTCGTATTTCAGGGCAACAGTTTAGGGCGACATATGGGGTATCGCCGTACTCGGGAGAAATTGCGTTACAAGGTTTGGGGGGCTTTTTCTTCTTTAACCCTTCATGAAAAGGAAATGTTGGGGTCTACACCAGAATGTTAGTGTAAACATTTTTTATTTTTTACACTAACATGCTGATGTTGCCCTATACTTTACATTTTCACAAGAGGTAAAAGGGAAAAAAGCCCCCCAAAATTTGTAACGCAATTTCTCCCGACTACAGAGATACCCCATATGTGAGCGCAAAGTGCTCTGGGGGCGCACAACAAGGGAGAAGGGAGAGTGCACCATGTACATTTGAGGTGATTTGCACAGGGGTGGCTGATTGTTACAGCGGTTTTGACAAACGCAAAAAAAACAAAACCCCACATGTGACCCCATTTCGGAAACGACACCCCTCACGGAATGTAATGAGGGGTGCAGTGAGAATTTACCCCCCACAGGTGTCTGACGGATCTTTGGAACAGTGGTCCATGATAATGAAAACTTGTACAGCCCACTGTTCCAAAGATCTGTCAGACACCAGTGGGGGGCAAATGCTCACTGTACCCCTTGTTACGTTCCTCAAGGGGTCTAGTTTCCAAAATAGTATGCCATGTGTGTTTTTTTTTGCTGTTCTGGCACCTTAGGGGCTTCCTAAATGCGACATGCTCCCCGAGCAAAATTTGCTCTCAAAAAGCCAAATATGACTCCTTCTCTTCTGAGCATTGTAGTTCGCCCATAGTGCACTTCAGGTCAACTTATGGGGTACCTACATACTCAGAAGAGATGGGGTTACAAATTTTGGGGAGTATTTTCTGCTATTAACCCTTGCAAAAAGGTGAAATTAGGGGGGAAACACACATTTTAGTGGAAATTTTTTATTTTTTTTTTACATATGCAAAAGTCATGAAAACACCTGTGGGGTAATAAGGCTCACTTTATTCCTTATTACATTCCTCAAGGGGTCTAGTTTCCAAAATGGTATGCCATGTGGGTATTTTTTGCTGTTCTAGCACCATAGGGGCTTCCTAAATGCGACATGCCCCCCGAGCAAAATTCGCTCTCAAAAAGCCAAATATGACTCCTTCTCTTCTGAGCATTGTAGTTCGCCCATAGTGCACTTCAGGTCAACTTATGGGGTACCTACATACTCAGAAGAGATGGGGTTACAAATTTTGGGGAGTATTTTCTGCTATTAACCCTTGCAAAAAGGTGAAATTAGGGGGGAAACACACATTTTAGTGGAAATTTTTTTTTTTTTTTACATATGCAAAAGTCATGAAAACACCTGTGGGGTAATAAGGCTCACTTTATTCCTTATTACATTCCTCAAGGGGTCTAGTTTCCAAAATCGTATGCCATGTGGGTATTTTTTGCTGTTCTGGCACCATAGGGGCTTCCTAAATGCGACATGCCCCCCGAGCAAAATTTGCTCTCAAAAAGCCAAATATGACTCCTTCTCTTCTGAGCATTGTAGTTCACCCATAGTGCACTTCAGGTCAACTTATGGGGTACCTCCATACTCAGAAGAGAAGGGGTTACAAATATTGGGGGGTATTTCCTGCTATTAACCCTTGGAAAAATGTGAAATTTGGGGGGAAACACACATTTTCGTGAAAAAAAATAATTTTTTTTTACATATGCAAAAGTCGTGAAACACCTGTGGGGTATTAAGGCTCACTTTATTCCTTGTTACGTACCTCAAGGGGTCTAGTTTCCAAAATGGTATGCCATGTGAGGGTTTTTTGCTGTTCTGGCACCATAAGGGCTTCCTAAATGCAACATGCCCCCAAAAACCATTTCAGAAAAACGTACTCTCCAAAATCCCCTTGTCGCTCTTTCCCTTCGGAGCCCTCTACTGCGCCCGCCGAACACTTTACATAGACATATGAGGTATGTGCTTACTCGAGAGAAATTGGGCTACAAATATAAGTATACATTGTCTCCTTTTACCCCTTGTAAAAATGTAAAAATTGGGTCTACAAGAACATGCGAGTGTAAAAAATGAAGATTGTGAATTTTCTCCTTCACTTTGCTTCTATTCCTGTGAAACACCTAAAGGGTTAAAATGATGACTGAATGTCATTTTGAATACTTTGGGGGGTGCAGTTTTTATAATGGGGTCTTTTGTGGGGTATTTCTAATAAGAAGACCCTTCAAATCCACTTCAAACCTGAACTGGTCCCTGAAAAATAGTGAGTTTGAAAATTTTGTGAAAAATTGGAAAATTGCTGCTGAACTTTGACGCCCTCTGGTGTCTTCCAAAAGTAAAAACTCGTCACTTTTATGATGCAAATATAAAGTAGACATATTGTATATGTGAATAAAAATTTTTTTTATTTGTAATTACATTTTCCTTACAAGCAGAGAGCTTCAAAGTTAGAAAAATGCAAAATTTTCAAATTTTTCATCAAATTTTAGGATTTTTCACAAGGAAAGGATGCAAGTTACCACAAAAATTTACCACCATGTTAAAGTAGAATATGTCACGAAAAAACAATCTCGGAATCAGAATGATAACTAAAAGCATTCCAGAGTTATTAATGTTTAAAGTGACAGTGGTCAGATGTGCAAAAAACGCTCTGGTCCTTAAGGCCAAAATGGGCTTGGTCCTGAAGGGGTTAAATGTCATCTTGTGTTCTCCTTAAGTTAAAATGTACCTTGTAGGTTGGGATAGGGTTTTTTGTTTTCCCATGTTAGAGTTGTATGGCTTATATGATTTTAAATTTATTTTTGTGCTCTCCATAAGTTGAAATGTACCAGGGAGTTAGGGTTAGGGTTAGGGTTAGGGTTAGGGTTAGGGTTAGGGTTAGGGTTAGGGTTAGGGTTAGGGTTAGGGTTAGGGTTAGGGTTAGGGTTAGGGTTAGGGTTAGGGTTAGGGTTAGGGTTAGGGTTAGGGTTTTCCCACAGAAGAGTTGTGTGACTTATTCGATTTTAAATGTCATTTGGTGCTCTTCATAAGTTGAAATTTACCAGGAATGTGGTATCTGGGTAGGGTTTTTCCCATAGAACAAATGTGTGGCTTATACTATTTTAAATGTATTTAGGTACTCTCATTAAGTTGAAATGTATCAGGAAGTTAGGGTTAGGGTTAGGGTTAGGGTAAGGGTAGAACATAGAACAAATGTGTGGCTTATACTATTTTAAATGTATTTAGGTACTCTCATTAAGTTGAAATGTACCAGGAAGTTATGTTAGGGTTAGGGTTAGGGTTAGGGTTTTCCCATAGAAGAGTTGTGTGGCTTATTCGATTTTAAATTTCATTTGGTGCTCTCCTTAAGATGACATGTTCCAGGAAGTTAGGTTTAGGGTTTTCCCAAAGAAGAGTTGTGTGGCTTATATGATTTTAAATGTCATCTGGTGTTCTCCTTAAGTTAAAATGTACCAGGTAGGTTGGGATAGGGTTTTTTGTTTTCCCATGTTAGAGTTGTATGGCTTATATGATTTTAAATTTATTTTTGTGCTCTCCATAAGTTGAAATGTACCAGGAATGTGGTATCTGGGTGGGGTTTTTCCCATAGAACAAATGTGTGGCTTATACTATTTTAAATGTATTTTGGTACTCTCATTAAGTTGAAATGTACCAGAAGGTTAGGGTTAGGGTTAGGGTTAGGGTTAGGGTTAGGGTTAGGGTTAGGGTTAGGGTTAGGGTTAGGGTTAGGGTTAGGGTTAGGGTTAGGGTTAGGGTTAGGGTTAGGGTTAGGGTTAGGGTTAGGGTTAGGGTTTTCCCACAGAAGAGTTATGTGGCTTATTCGATTTTAAATGTCATTTGGTGCTCTTCTTAAGTTGAAATGTACCAGGAAGTGGGGTTAGGGTTAGGGTTAGGGTTTTCCCACGGAAGAGTTGTGCGGCTTATTCGATTTTAAATGTCATTTGGTGCTCTCCTTAAGTTGACATGTACCAGGTAGGTTGGGTTAGGGTTTTGGTTTTCCCATGTTAGAGTTGTGTGGCTTATACGATTTTAAATTTATTTTTGTGCTCTCCATAAGTTGAATTGTACCAGGAATGTGGTGTCAGGGTAGGGTTAGGGTTTAGGGGTTAGGGGTTAGGGGTTAGGGGTTAGGGGTTAGGGGTTAGGGTTTAGGGGTTAGGGGTTAGGGGTTAGGGTTTTCCCACAGAAGAGTTGTGTGACTTATTCGATTTTAAATGTCATTTGGTGCTCTTCATAAGTTGAAATTTACCAGGAATGTGGTATCTGGGTAGGGTTTTTCCCATAGAACAAATGTGTGGCTTATACTATTTTAAATGTATTTAGGTACTCTCATTAAGTTGAAATGTATCAGGAAGTTAGGGTTAGGGTTAGGGTTAGGGTAGAACATAGAACAAATGTGTGGCTTATACTATTTTAAATGTATTTAAGTACTCTCATTAAGTTGAAATGTACCAGGAAGTTAGGTTAGGGTTAGGGTTAGGGTTAGGGTTTTCCCATAGAAGAGTTGTGTGGCTTATTCGATTTTAAATTTCATTTGGTGCTCTCCTTAAGATGACATGTTCCAGGAAGTTAGGTTTAGGGTTTTCCCAAAGAAGAGTTGTGTGGCTTATATGATTTTAAATGTCATCTGGTGTTCTCCTTAAGTTAAAATGTACCAGGTAGGTTGGGATAGGGTTTTTTGTTTTCCCATGTTAGAGTTGTATGGCTTATATGATTTTAAATTTATTTTTGTGCTCTCCATAAGTTGAAATGTACCAGGAATGTGGTATCTGGGTAGGATTTTTCCCTTGGAACAATAGTGTGGCTTATACTATTTTAAATGTATTTTGGTACTCTCATTAAGTTGAAATGTACCAGGAGGTTAGGGTTAGGGTTAGAGTTAGGGTTAGGTTTAGGTTTAGGTTTAGGGTTAGGTTTAGGGTTAGGGTTAGGGTTAGGGTTTTCCCACAGAAGAGTTGTGTGACTTATTCGATTTTAAATGTCATTTGGTGCTCTCCTTAAGTTGACATGTACCAGGTAGGCTGGGTTAGGGTTTTGTTTTTCCCATGTTAGAGTTGTGTGGCTTATATGATTTTAAATTTATTTTTGTGCTCTCCATAAGTTGAAATGTACCAGGAATGTGGTATCTGGGTGGGGTTTTTCCCATAGAACAAATGTGTGGCTTATACTATTTTAAATGTATTTTGGTACTCTCATTAAGTTGAAATGTACCAGGAGGTCAGGGTCAGGGTCAGGGTCAGGGTTTTCCCACAGAAGAGTTATGTGGCTTATTCGATTTTAAATGTCATTTGGTGCTCTCCTTAAGTTGACATGTACCAGGTAGGTTGGGTTAGGGTTTTGGTTTTCCCATGTTAGAGTTGTGTGGCTTATACGATTTAAAATTTATTTTTGTGCTCTCCATAAGTTGAATTGTACCAGGAATGTGGTGTCAGGGTAGGGTTTTTCACATAGAACAAATGTGTGGCTTATACTATTTTAACCCCTTAAGGACACATGACGTTCTCATACGTCTCCATTTCCGAGTCCTTAAGGACACATGACGTATGAGAACGTCATGTGTTTTACCGGCCCCCCGCAACCATCTGGAGCGGAGCCGGTCCCCGATGCCTGCTGAAATCGTTCAGCAGGCATCGGGGCATATCGCCCAGGGGGGTCATTATGACCCCCCCATGTCGGCGATGGCCGCAGATCGCTGGACAATTCAGTCCAGCGATCTGCGGCGGATTCCGGGTCAATCGGGTCTCCAGTGACCCGGTGACCCGGAATTATTGGCTGATCGGGGCCGTCAGAGACGGCCCCGATCAGCCAGAGCCAGCAGGGGTGAGGTGGCACTGGTGCCACCTCACGATCGCCCTGATTCGTCGGCCGGATTACCGGCCGACCAATCAGGGCGCCTGCTGCGGGTGTCACTCCCGCAACCCGCTCCGCCCCTCTTCCGGAGGACGTGAGCGGGTGCGGGACGTGCACCCCGGGTGCTGGGGACCCCGATCCCCGGCGCCCCTGTTGGGATCGGGGCCCCAGGAGCAGCGGCGGCGGCGGAGACGACGAGGGACTGACCTGTGCGGCGAGGATCGTTGGATGTGAGTGACAGCCTCCTGCTGTTGCTTAGCAACAGCTCCCAGCATGCAAAAAGGGCATGCTGGGAGCTGTAGTTATGCAACAGCAGGAGGCAGACCACCACAACTCCCAGCATGCCCTTATGGGCATGCTGGGACTTGTAGTTTTGCAACAGCTGGAGGCACATTCTTTCTATGGAAAAGTGTACCTTCAGCTGTTGTGTAACTACAACTCCCAGCTTGCACAATCAGCTAAAGTGCATGCTGGGAGTTGTAGTGGTGCATCTGGTGGTTGCATAACTACAACTCCCAGCATGCCCGTTGGCTGTCGGTGACTGCTGAGAGTTGTAGTTTTGCAACAGCTGAAGGCACACTGAGTTAAGTAGTAAACCAGTGTGTCTCCAGCTGTTGCATAACTACAATCCCCAGCATCCCCAGCCAAAGTAGTATGCCTCCAGCTGTTGCATAACTACAACACCCAGCATGCCCTTCCGCTGTCCGTACATGCTGGGGGTTGTAGCTTTTGCAACAGCTGAAGGCACACTGGTTGCAAAACACTGAGTTTGTTACCAAACTCGGTGTTTCACAACCAGTGTGCCTCCAGCTGTTGCAAAACTACAACTCCCAGCATGCACTGATAGACCGTACATGCTGGGAGTTGTAGTTTTGCAACAGCTGGATGTTCCCCCCCCAATGTGAACGTACAGGGTACACTCACATGGGCGGAGGATTACAGTTAGTATCCGGCTGCAAGTTTGAGGTGCGGCAAAATTTCTGCCGCAGCTCAAACTGCCAGCGAGAAACTACTGTGAACCCCCGCCCGTGTGACTGTACCCTAAAAACACTACACTACACTAACACACAATAAAATAAAAAGTAAAAAACACTACGTATACACATACCCCTATACAACCCCCCTCCCCTCCCCAATAAAAATGAAAAACGTCTGGTACGCCACTGTTTCCAAAACGGAGCCTCCAACGGTTGCAAAACTACAACTCCCAGCATGCACTGATAGACCGTACATGCTGGGAGTTTATAGTTTTGCAACAGCTGGATGTTCCCCCCCCCAATGTGAACGTACAGGGTACACTCACATGGGCGGAGGATTACAGTAAGTATCCGGCTGCAAGTTTGAGCTGCGTCAAATTTTCTGCCGTAGCTCAAACTGCCAGCGAGAAACTACTGTGAACCCCCCGCCCGTGCGACTGTACCCTAAAAACACTACACTACACTAACACAAAATAAAATAAAAAGTAAAAAACACTACATATACACATACCCCTATACAACCCCCCTCCCCAATAAAAATGAAAAACGTCCGGTACGCCACTGTTTCCAAAACAGAGCCTCCAGCTGTTGCAAAACAACTACTCCCAGTATTGCCAGATAGCCGTTGACTGTCCAGGCATGCTGGGAGTTTTACAACAGCTGGAGGCACCCTGTTTGGGAATCACTGGCGTAGAATACCCCTATGTCCACCCCTATGCAAGTTCCTAATTTAGGCCTCAAATGCGCATGGCGCTCTCACTTTGGAGCCCTGTCGTATTTCAAGGCAACAGTTTAGGGCCACATATGGGGTATCGCCGTACTCGGCAGAAATTGGGCTTCAAATTTTGGGGGGTATTTTCTGCTATTACCCTTTTAAAAATGTAAAATTTTTGGGAAAACAAGCATTTTAGGTAAAAAAAATATATATTTTTTTACATATGCAAAAGTCGTGAAACACCTGTAGGGTATTAAGGTTCAAATTACCCCTTGTTACGTTCCCCGAGGGGTCTAGTTTCCAAAATGGTATGCCATGTGGTTTTGTTTTGCTGTCCTGGCACCATAGGGGCTTCCTAAATGCGGCATGCCCCCAGAGCAAAATTTGCTTTCAAAAAGCCAAATGTTACTCCTTCTCTTCTGAGACCTGTAGTGCGCCAGCAGAGCACTTTTCACCCCCATATCGGGTGTTTTCTGAATCGGGAGAAATTGGGCTTCAAATTTTGGGGGGTATTTTCCGCTATTACCCTTTTTTAAAAATGTAAACATTTTGGGAAAACAAGCATTTTAGGTAAAAAATTATTTTTTTTTTTTTACATATGTAAAAGTCGTGAAACACCTGTAGGGCATTAAGGTTCACGTTACCCCTTGTTACGTTCCCCGAGGGGTCTAGTTTCCAAAATGGTATGCCATGTGTTTTTTTTTTTGCTGTTCTGGCACCATAGGGGCTTCCTAAATGCGGCATGCCCCCAGAGCAAAATTTGCTTTCAAAAAGCCAAATGTGACTCCTTCTCTTCTGAGACCTGTAGTGCACCAGCAGAGCACTTTTCACCCCCATGCGAGGTGTTTTCTGTAGCGGGAGAAATTGGGCTTCAAATTTTGGTGGGTATTTTCTGCTATTACCCTTTTTAAAAATGTAAAATTTTTGGGAAACCAAGCATTTTAGGTAAAAAAAATATATATTTTTTTTACATATGCAAAAGTCGTGAATCACCTGTGGGGTATTAAGGTTCACTTTACCCCTTGTTACGTTCCCTGAGGGGTCTAGTTTCCAAAATGGTATGCCATGTGTTTTTTTTTGCTGTCCTGGCACCATAGGGGCTTCCTAAATGCGGCATGCCCCCCAAAAACCATTTGTCGCTCCTTCCCTTCTGAGCCCTCTACTGCGCCCGCCGAACAATTAACATAGACATATGAGGTATGTGCTTACTCGAGAGAAATTGGCTTTCAAATACAAGTAAAAATTTTCTCCTTTTTATCCCTTGCAAAAATTCAAAAATTGGGTCTACAAGAACATGCGAGTGTAAAAAATGAAGATTTTGAATTTTCTCCTTCACTTTGCTATTCCTGTGAAACACCTAAAGGGTTAATACACTTACTGAATGTTTTTTTGAATACTTTAGGGGGTGTAGTTTTTATAATGGGGTCATTTGTGGGGTATTTCTAATATGAAGACCCTTCAAATCCACTTCAAAACTGAACTGGTCCCTGAAAAATAGCGAGTTTGAAAATTTTGTGAAAAATTTCAAAATTGCTACTGAACTTTGAAGCCCTCTGGTGTCTTCCAAAAGTAAAAACTCATAAATTTTATGATGCAAACATAAAGTAGACATATTGTATATGTGAACCCAAAAAAAATATATTTTGAATATCCATTTTCCTTACAAGCAGAGAGCTTCAAAGTTAGAAAAATGCAAAATTTTCATTTTTTTCATCAAATTTTAAGTTAAATGTATTTTGGTACTCTCATTAAGTTGAAATATACCAGGAGGTTAGGGTTAGGGTTAGGGTTTTTCTCAGAGAAGAGTTGTGTGGCTTATTTGATTTTAAATGTCATTTGGTGTTCTTCTTAAGTTGACATGTACCAGGTAGGCTGGGTTAGGGTTTTGTTTTTCCCATGTTAGAGTTGTGTGGCTTATATGATTTTAAATTTATTTTTGTGCTCTCCATAAGTTGAAATGTACCAGGAATGTGGTATCTGGGTGGGGTTTTTCCCATAGAACAAATGTGTGGCTTATACTATTTTAAATGTATTTTGGTACTCTCATTAAGTTGAAATGTACCAGGAGGTTAGGGTTAGGGTTAGGGTTAGGGTTAGGGTTAGGGTTAGGGTTAGGGTTAGGGTTAGGGTTAGGGTTAGGGTTAGGGTTAGGGTTAGGGTTAGGGTTAGGGTTAGGGTTAGGGTTAGGGTTAGGGTTAGGGTTAGGGTTTTCCCACAGAAGAGTTATGTGGCTTATTCGATTTTAAATGTCATTTGGTGCTCTTCTTAAGTTGAAATGTACCAGGAAGTGGGGTTAGGGTTAGGGTTTTCCCACGGAAGAGTTGTGCGGCTTATTCGATTTTAAATGTCATTTGGTGCTCTCCTTAAGTTGACATGTACCAGGTAGGTTGGGTTAGGGTTTTGGTTTTCCCATGTTAGAGTTGTGTGGCTTATACGATTTTAAATTTATTTTTGTGCTCTCCATAAGTTGAATTGTACCAGGAATGTGGTGTCAGGGTAGGGTTTTTCACATAGAACAAATGTGTGGCTTATACTATTTTAAATGTATTTTGGTACTTTCATTAAGTTGAAATGTACCAGGAGGTTAGGGTTAGGGTTAGGGTTTTTTCTCCGAGAAGAGTTGTGTGGCTTATTTGATTTTAAATGTCATTTGGTGTTCTTCTTAAGTTGACATGTACCAGATAGGATGGGTTAGGGTTTTGGCTTTCGCATGTTAGAGTTGTGTGGCTTATACGATTTTACATTTATTTTTGTGCTCTCCATAAGTTGAAATGTGCCAGGAATGTGGTATCTAGGTGCGGTTTTTCCCATAGAACAAATGTGTGGCTTAGACTATTTTAAATGAATTTTGGCACTCTCATTAAGTTGAAATGTACCAGAAGGTTAGGGTTAGGGTTAGGGTTAGGGTTAGGGTTAGGGTTAGGGTTAGGGTTAGGGTTAGGGTTAGGGTTAGGGTTAGGGTTAGGGTTAGGGTTAGGGTTAGGGTTAGGGTTAGGGTTAGGGTTAGGGTTAGGGTTAGGGTTAGGGTTAGGGTTAGGGTTAGGGTTAGGGTTAGGGTTTTCCCACAGAAGAGTTGTGTGGCTTATTCGATTTTAAATGTCATTTGGTGCTCTTCTTAAGTTGAAATGTACCAGGAGGTTAGGGTTAGGGGTAGGGGTAGGGGTAGGGTTAGGATTTTCCCACAGAAGAGTTGTGTGGCTTATTTGATTTTAAATGTCATTTGGTGCTCTCCTTAAGTTGACATGTACCAGTTAGGTTGGGTTAGGGTTTTGGTTTTCCCATGTTAGAGTTGTGTGGCTTATACGATTTTAAATTTATTTTTGTGCTCTCCATAAGTTGAAATTTACCAGGAATGTGGTATCTGGGTAGGGTTTTTCCCATAGAACAAATGTGTGGCTTATACTATTTTAAATGTATTTTGGTACTCTCATTAAGTTGAAATGTACCAGGGGGTTAGGGTTTTAGGGTTAGGGTTTTAGGGTTTTCCCACAGAAGAGTTGTGTGGCTTATTCGATTTTAAATGTCATTTGGTGCTCTCCTTAAGTTGACATGTATCAGATAGGTTGGGTTAGGGTTTTGGTTTTCCCATGTTAGAGTTGTGTGGCTTATATGATTTTAAATTTATTTTTGTGCTCTCCATAAGTTGAAATGTACCAGGAATGTGGTGTCAGGGTAGGGTTTTTCCCATAGAATAAATGTGTGGCTTATACTATTTTAAATGTATTTAGGTACTCTCATTAAGTTGAAATGTACCAGGAGGTTAGGGTTAGGGTTAGTTTTAGGGTTAGGGTTAGGGTTTTCTCACAGAAGAGTTTTGTGGGTTATGCGATTTTAAATGTCATTTGGTGTTCTCCTTAAGTTAAAATGTACCAGGTAGATTGGGTTAGGGTTTTGGTTTCCCCATGTTATAGTTGTGTGGCTTATACGATTTTAAATTTATTTTTGTGCTCTCCATAAGTTGAAATGTACCAGGAATGTGGTATCTGGGTAGGATTTTTCCCTTGGAACAATAGTGTGGCTTATACTATTTTAAATGTATTTTGGTACTCTCATTAAGTTGAAATGTACCAGGAGGTTAGGGTTAGGGTTAGGGTTAGGGTTAGGGTTAGGGTTAGGGTTAGGGTTAGGGTTAGGGTTAGGGTTAGGGTTAGGGTTAGGGTTAGGGTTAGGGTTAGGGTTAGGGTTAGGGTTAGGGTTAGGGTTAGGGTTAGGGTTAGGGTTAGGGTTAGGGTTAGGGTTTTCCAACAGAAGAGTTGTGTGGCTTATTCGATTTTAAATGTAATTTGGTGCTCTCCTTAAGTTGACATGTACCAGATAGGTGGGGTTAGGGTTTTGGTTTTCCCATGTTAGAGTTGTGTGGCTTATATGATTTTAAATTTATTTTTGTGCTCTCCATAAGTTGAAATGTACCAGGAATGTGGTGTCATGGTAGGGTTTTTCCCATAGAACAAATGTGTGGCTTATAATGTTTTAAATGTATTTAGGTACTCTCATTAAGTTGAAATGTACCAGGAAGTTAGGGTTAGGGTTAGGGTTAGGGTTAGGGTTAGGGTTAGGGTTAGGGTTAGGGTTAGGGTTAGGGTTAGGGTTAGGGTTAGGGTTAGGGTTAGGGTTAGGGTTAGGGTTAGGGTTAGGGTTAGGGTTAGGGTTTTCCCACAGAAGAGTTGTGTGGCTTATTCGATTTTAAATGTAATTTGGTGCTCTCCTTAAGTTGACATGTACCAGGTAGGTTGGGTTAGGGTTTTGGTTTTCCCATGTTAGAGTTGTGTGGCTTATATGATTTTAAATTTATTTTTTTTGCTCTCCATAAGTTGAAATGTACCAGGAATGTGGTATCTGGGTAGGGTTTTTCCCCTAGAACAAATGTGTGGCTTATACTATTTTAAATGTATTTAGGTACTCTCATTAAGTTGAAATGTACCAGGAAGTTAGGGTTAGGGTTAGGGTTAGGGTTAGGGTTAGGGTTAGGGTTAGGGTTAGGGTTAGGGTTAGGGTTAGGGTTAGGGTTAGGGTTAGGGTTAGGGTTAGGGTTAGGGTTAGGGTTAGGGTTAGGGTTAGGGTTTTCCCACAGAAGAGTTGTGTGGCTTATTCGATTTTAAATGTAATTTGGTGCTCTCCTTAAGTTGACATGTACCAGATAGGTTGGGTTAGGGTTTTGGTTTTCCCATGTTAGAGTTGTGTGGCTTTTATGATTTTAAATTTATTTTTGTGCTCTCCATAAGTTGAAATGTACCAGGAATGTGGTGTCAGGGTAGGGTTTTTCCCATAGAACAAATGTGTGGCTTATACTGTTTTAAATGTATTTAGGTACTCTCATTAAGTTGAAATGTACCAGGAAGTTGGGGTTAGGGTTAGGGTTAGGGTTAGGGTTAGGGTTAGGGTTAGGGTTAGGGTTAGGGTTAGGGTTAGGGTTAGGGTTAGGGTTAGGGTTAGGGTTAGGGTTAGGGTTAGGGTTAGGGTTAGGGTTAGGGTTAGGGTTTTCCCACAGAAGAGTTGTGTGGCTTATTCGATTTTAAATGTAATTTGGTGCTCTCCTTAAGTTGACATGTACCAGGTAGGTTGGGTTAGGGTTTTGGTTTTCCCATGTTAGAGTTGTGTGGCTTATATGATTTTAAATTTATTTTTTTTGCTCTCCATAAGTTGAAATGTACCAGGAATGTGGTATCTGGGTAGGGTTTTTCCCCTAGAACAAATGTGTGGCTTATACTATTTTAAATGTATTTAGGTGCTCTCATTAAGTTGAAATGTACCAGGAAGTTAGGGTTAGGGTTAGAGTTAGAGTTAGGGTTAGGGTTAGGGTTAGGGTTAGGGTTAGGGTTAGGGTTAGGGTTAGGGTTAGGGTTAGGGTTAGGGTTAGGGTTAGGGTTAGGGTTAGGGTTAGGGTTAGGGTTAGGGTTAGGGTTAGGGTTAGGGTTAGGGTTTGTTCTTAGAGAAGAGTTGTGTGGCTTATTCAATTTTAAATGTCATTTGGTGCTCTCCTTCAGTTAACATGTACCAGGTAGGTTGGGTTAGGGTTTTGGTTTTCGCATGTTAGAGTTGTGTGGCTTATACGATTTTAAATTTAGTTTTGTGCTCTCCATAAGTTGAAATGTACCAGAAATGTGGTATCTGGGTAGGGTTTTTCCCATAGAACAAATGTGTGGCTTATACTATTTTAAATGTATTTTGGTACTCTTTTTAAGTAGAAACATACCAGGAAGGTTACGGTTTGGGTTAGGGTTAGGGTTTTCCCACAGAAGAGTTGTGTGGCTTATACTATTTTAAATGTCATTTGGTGCTCTCCTTAAGTTGACATGTACCAGGTAGGTTGGGTTAGGGTTTTGGTTTTCCTATGTTAGAGTTATGTGGCTTATATGGTTTTAAATTTATTTTTTTGCTCTCCATAAGTTGAAATGTACCAGGAATGTGGTATCTGGGTAGGGTTTTTCCCTTGGAACAAATGTGTGACTTATACTATTTTAAATGCATTTTGGTACTCTCATTAAGTTGAAATGTACCAGGAGGTTAGGGTTAGGGTTAGGGTTAGGGTTAGGGTTAGGGTTAGGGTTAGGGTTAGGGTTAGGGTTAGGGTTAGGGTTAGGGTTAGGGTTAGGGTTAGGGTTAGGGTTAGGGTTAGGGTTAGGGTTAGGGTTTTTTCTCAGAGAAGAGTTGTGTGGCTTATTCGATTTTAAATGTCATTTGGTGCTCTCCATAATTTAAAATGTACCAGGAATGTGGTGTCTGGGTAGGAGTTTTCCCTTGGAACAATTGTGGCTTATACTATTTTAAATGCGTTTTGGTACTCTCATTAAGTTGAAATGTACCAGGAAGTCAGGGTCAGGGTCAGGGTTAGGGTCAGGGTTAGGGTCAGGGTTAGGGTCAGGGTTAGGGTTTGTTCTTAGAGAAGAGTTGTGTGGCTTATTCAATTTTAAATGTCATTTGGTGCTCTCCTTCAGTTAACATGTACCAGGTAGGTTGGGTTAGGGTTTTGGTTTTCGCATGTTAAAGTTGTGTGGCTTATACGATTTTAAATTTAGTTTTGTGCTCTCCATAAGTTGAAATGTACCAGAAATGTGGTATCTGGGTAGGGTTTTTCCCATAGAACAAATGTGTGGCTTATACTATTTTAAATGTATTTTGGTACTCTTTTTAAGTAGAAACATACCAGGAAGGTTACGGTTTGGGTTAGGGTTAGGGTTTTCCCACAGAAGAGTTGTGTGGCTTATTCGATTTTAAATGTCATTTGGTGCTCTCCATAAGTTGAAATGTACCAGAAATGTGGTATCTGGGTAGGGTTTTTCCCATAGAACAAATGTGTGGCTTATACTATTTTAAATGTATTTTGGTACTCTCATTAAGTTGAAATGTACCAGGAGGTTAGGGTTAGGGTTAGGGTTAGGGTTAGGGTTAGGGTTAGGGTTAGGGTTAGGGTTAGGGTTAGGGTTAGGGTTAGGGTTAGGGTTAGGGTTAGGGTTAGGGTTAGGGTTAGGGTTAGGGTTAGGGTTAGGGTTAGGGTTAGGGTTTTCCCACAGAAGAGTTGTGTGGCTTATTCGATTGTAAATGTCATTTGGTGCTCTCCTTAAGTTGACATGTACCAGGTAGGTTGGGTTTGGGTTTTGGTTTTCCCATGTTAGAGTTGTGTGGCTTATAGGATTTTAAATTTATTTTTGTGCTCTCCATAAGTTGAAATGTACCAGGAATGTGGTATCTGGGTAGAGTTTTTCCCTTGGAACAATTGTGTGGCTCATACTATTTTAAATGTATTTTGGTACTCTTTTTAAGTAGAAATGTACCAGGAAGGTTACGGTTTGCGTTAGGGTTAAATGTCATTTAGTGCTCTCCATAAGTTGAAATGTACCAGGAATGTGGTGTCTGGGTAGGGTTTTTCCCTTGGTACAATTGTGTGGCTTATACTATTTTAAATGCATTTTGGTACTCTCATTAAGTTGAAATTTACCAGAAATGTGGTATCTGGGTAGGGTTTTTCCCATAGAACAAATGTGTGGCTTATACTATTTTAAATGTATTTTGGTACTCTCATTAAGTTGAAATGTACCAGGAAGTTAGGGTTAGGGTTAGGGTTAGGGTTAGGGTTAGGGTTAGGGTTAGGGTTAGGGTTAGGGTTAGGGTTAGGGTTAGGGTTAGGGTTAGGGTTAGGGTTAGGGTTAGGGTTAGGGTTAGGGTTAGGGTTAGGGTTAGGGTTAGGGTTAGGGTTTTCCCACAGAAGAGTTGTGTGGCTTATTCGATTGTAAATGTCATTTGGTGCTCTCCTTAAGTTGACATGTACCAGGTAGGTTGGGTTTGGGTTTTGGTTTTCCCATGTTAGAGTTGTGTGGCTTATAGGATTTTAAATTTATTTTTGTGCTCTCCATAAGTTGAAATGTACCAGGAATGTGGTATCTGGGTAGGGTTTTTCCCTTGGAACAATTGTGTGGCTTATACTATTTTAAATGTATTTTGGTACTCTTTTTAAGTAGAAATGTACCAGGAAGGTTACGGTTTGCGTTAGGGTTAAATGTCATTTGGTGCTCTCCATAAGTTGAAATGTACCAGGAATGTGGTGTCTGGGTAGGGTTTTTCCCTTGGTACAATTGTGTGGCTTATACTATTTTAAATGCATTTTGGTACTCTAATTAAGTTGAAATTTACCAGAAATGTGGTATCTGGGTAGGGTTTTTCCCATAGAACAAATGTGTGGCTTATACTATTTTAAATGTATTTTGGTACTCTCATTAAGTTGAAATGTACCAGGAGGTTAGGGTTAGGGTTAGGGTTAGGGTTAGGGTTAGGGTTAGGGTTAGGGTTAGGGTTAGGGTTAGGGTTAGGGTTAGGGTTAGGGTTAGGGTTAGGGTTAGGGTTAGGGTTAGGGTTAGGGTTAGGGTTAGGGTTTTCCCACAGAAGAGTTGTGTGGCTTATTCGATTGTAAATGTCATTTGGTGCTCTCCTTAAGTTGACATGTACCAGGTAGGCTGGGTTTGGGTTTTGGTTTTCCCATGTTAGAGTTGTGTGGCTTATAGGATTTTAAATTTATTTTTGTGCTCTCCATAAGTTGAAATTTACCAGGAATGTGTTATCTGGGTAGGGTTTTTCCCTTGGAACAATTGTGTGGCTTATACTATTTTAAATGCAGTTTGGTACTCTCATTACGTTAAAACGTACCAGGGGGTTAGGTTTAGAGTTTAGAGTTTAGAGTTAGAGTTAGAGTTAGGGTTTTTTCTCAGAGAAGAGTTGTGTGGCTTATTCGATTTTAAATGTCAGTTGGTGCTCTCCTTAAGTTGACATGTACCAGGTAGGTTGGGTTAGGGTTTTGGTTTTCACATGTTAGAGTTGTGTGGCTTATACGATTTTAAATTTATTTTTGTGCTCTCCATAAGTTGAAATGTACCAGAAATGTGGTATCTGGGTAGGGTTTTTCCCATAGAAAAAATGTGTGGCTTATACCATTTTAAATGTATTTTGGTATTATTGTTAAGTAGAAATGTACCAGGAAGGTTAGGGTTTGGGTTAGGGTTTTCCCACAGAAGAGTTGTGTGGCTTATTCGATTTTAAATGTCATTTGGTGCTCTCCTTAAGTTGACATGTACCAGGTAGGTTGGGTTAGGGTTTTGGTTTTCACATGTTAGAGTTGTGTGGCTCATACGATTTTAAATTTATTTTTGTGCTCTCCATAAGTTAAAATGTACCAGAAATGTGGTATCTGGGTAGGGTTTTTCCCATAGAAAAAATGTGTGGCTTATACCATTTTAAATGTATTTTGGTATTATTGTTAAGTAGAAATGTACCAGGAAGGTTAGGGTTTGGGTTAGGGTTTTCCCACAGAAGAGTTGTGTGGCTTATTCGATTTTAAATGTCATTTGGTGCTCTCCTTAAGTTGACATGTACCAGGTAGGTTGGGTTAGGGTTTTGGTTTTCACATGTTAGAGTTGTGTGGCTCATACGATTTTAAATTTATTTTTGTGCTCTCCATAAGTTAAAATGTACCAGAAATGTGGTATCTGGGTAGGGTTTTTCCCATAGAAAAAATGTGTGGCTTATACCATTTTAAATGTATTTTGGTATTATTGTTAAGTAGAAATGTACCAGGAAGGTTAGAGTTTGGGTTAGGGTTTTCCCACAGAAGAGTTGTGTGGCTTATTCGATCTTTTTTTTTTTTTTTTATCAATTCTTTATTTAGTTTTTCAACAATTACATAACAAAGATGAAGAACAGTAAATTAAAGCAGGCTGCATGCATTTGGCTCAGAGCATTCTGGTCAGACAGGGTTGCGTAACTGTCTTGGCTCAGTTTACATGTCTAGTAACAGCTCCCTCAAGCCCATACATGCGGTAACATACGGTTAAGGGTTGTTGTCCGGAGATCGCACCCAACCGCCGAAGCGGCTCGAGATCGGCATTAGAAGTACGCTCTCCAGACCACACCAATTCAACTTTAAATAGAGAAATGTCAAAGTAAAGTTCCGAAACCAATCAAATTTGGTAAAAACTCAGAATACAGAAAAGAGGAAAGAGAAGCAAAGAAGTTAAGAGAAGAGTGAGGAAGGCCATAGAGGGGGGGGGGGGGGGGGGGAAGGGGGAGGGATGGGAAGGGACAGACCAGGCATATCAATCGGAAGTCCTCTTCATAGAGCTATTATGGTACCTATCCCATATTAGTACTTGTGGCTACTGTGTTGGACTGTGGTATATCTCTATAGTGCAACCATGGATACCACGTCTTAAAGTATTTATCGTAAGAGCGACTGCTCCAGCTGGACAACTCCTCCAATCTACAAATGCTATTCACTTTAGCTAGCCATTCATGCACCGTCGGGGCGTTAGGTTGTCTCCAATGCAATGGGATCAGTAGTTTTGCAGCAGCCAACAAATGTGGTAGAAGAGAATGCTGGTGCAGTGTAGTTCCTGGGTGTGGTAGGCCTAAGAGTACCAATGATGGGGTCAGTTGCACCGTTTCACCCAGGATCAAATCTATGTGTCGCCCCACCTCCCTCCAGAACTCTGCTATCACCGGGCATGACCACCATAAGTGAGATAGTGAGCCAGTGTGTATGCATCCACGCCAGCATTCTTTTGTAGGAGACATGCCCCAGTGGTGCAGCAGCTCCGGGGTCCTGTACCATCTGGACAGAAGCTTGAAATGGTTTTCCTGAAGTTTCACACACCTGGAGAAGCCATGGGCATTTTTCAACACTGTCGCTCTCTCCTCTTTTGTCAGAGAAAGTCCCAACTCCTTCTCCCACGACACTAAGTACATAGGTGTTGAGCCTTCCCCCTCCTTATTAACATGAGAGCGTATAAATGGGAGTCTAATTTTGGACTCCGCCGCAGACTGCGAGGCTATTTCTAACCAAGTGGGGTCTTTTCTGATGACGTAAACCTTAAGCATTGATTGGCATGAGCTTCGCATAGCTTGGGCGTGTAAGAAGTGTAATGGTCTGTCAGGTAGGAGGGACTGCATGAGGTCTTGTGTCGGTGGAGTGATCTCAGGGCACAAGGTCTTAACTGGAACCTGGGCTAGTTTGAACCATATGTCCGAGGGTACGGACACTGGGCAAGGGGGGAGGTAGGGGATCAAGGAGCTAGGCATCAATGGGGAGAGTGAGTGAGAGGTAGTCGCGTCCCATCGTCTCTGCCTGTCAAAGGTCTTCTTAACCGTTAACGTACCCACTAACATGGGATTTGTAATCTTAGAGATGAGGTCAGTCGTGGGTAACCAAACTGCCCGTGTGGCCGAAAAGCTGTCCGTAGTCAATTGTAGAGTCTCTAAGTTGTTGCTCTGCAGAAGGCTGGTGCCTGAGGAGACCTCCACCCATCTTTGTAAGTGTGTCATGGTGTAGAGTTGTCCTACGTCAGGGACTCCCAACCCCCCTTGACGCTTTGGTTTGATTAGCAGAGAGTGCGGCAGTCGAGGACGTTTTGAGAACCACAGAAAGGAAGAAAACATTCGTTTCCACTGGAGCAGATGAGCCAAGGGCAGTCTGATCGGTACCATACGGAGTAGGTAGAGAATGGAGGGAACTACGTAGGTTTGAAGTAAGTTTCGTCTCCCTATCCAGGAAAGGAATGGGAGGTTGTAGGAGTCGAGTTGCCGTTTAATTTTATTGAGCAGCGGGGGGTAGTTAAGTTGGAATAGTTTAGACAAGTTTGTGGGAAGTGTTACACCCAAATATTTAATACTCTCCACAGGCCACTTATAGGGGGAATGTCTTTTCATGTCCGCAAGTAGGACCGGAGGGACCGACACGTTCAGCACTTCTGATTTAGCGTAATTCACTTTAAAGTTGGACAGCACCCCATAGGCATCTAGGACATGTTGTATTTTGGGCAGAGCCTCTAATGGGTTTGTAGTGAGTAGTAGCAGATCGTCTGCGAAGGCAGCTACTAGATGTGTTTGGCCCCCAATCGTGAGCCCCTCTATACCTTCTTCCTGTCTGAGTTTCTGAAGCAATGTTTCCATTACTATAATGTAAAGGGATGGGGACAAGGGGCACCCCTGCCTGGTTCCGTTGTGGATTTCAAAGGACGGGGAGAGCGTCCCGTTAACTCTTATCCTTGCACTGGGTGCTCCATACAGGGACATGATAGCCCTTGTGAATCCCTCGGGTATACCAAATCTCTGTAGAACTGCCTCCATGTAGTCCCAAGCTACCCTATCGAATGCCTTTTCAGCATCGGTGCCGAGAAGGACTAGGGGAACATTGGTCGTATTGGCTAAATGTATGGCATGTAACACACGTAAAGCATTGTGTTTCCCCTCCCTCCCCTTGACAAAGCCGGATTGGTCGGGATGTATAAGATCCGGTAAATGTTTGCTTAAACGATTGGAAAGGAGCTTGGCCCAAATTTTAATGTCAAGGTTCAGTAAAGATATTGGCCTATAGCTTGAGCAGCGAGACAAGTCTTTTCCTTCCTTAGGTAGTATGGTAATATGAGCCTCTAGGGATTGTTTCGGGAGCACAGCGCCCCCCAGGAGCTCATTGCACCAGTTGGTAAGATGTTGCAGTAGGACTGGTTGAAATTTTTTGTAATAGAGGAGGCTGAACCCATCTGGTCCAGGGCTTTTTCCGATGGGGAACGAGTTTAGTACTGCGAGGACTTCCTCGGAAGAACATGGGGTCAATAAGGCCTGGCTGTCCTCGAAGGACAGTCGTGGCAGTTGGAGATCAGTCAAAAAATTTTGTATGGCCTGTCGCCTCTCCACGCCCGCCCCCCCTGCCGACTTAATATTGTAAAGAGTGTTATAATAGTTTTGGAAGGCTATGGCTATTTGCTTCGTATTGGATTGGGACTTCCCACCCCCATCAATGATCCTAGGTATGAAGGCTCTATCTCTCTTCTTTTTAATCAAGGCTGACATGAGGCGCCCCCCCTTGACCCCATGGAGGAAGAGTTTCTGTTGGTACCTCACCACAGTGCCAGCATGTTGCTTGTTAAGGATATCTTTAAGGCGTTCGCGCAAAGGCGTTAGCTCTTGTTCTCTTTCTCTCTGTGGGGCTTTATGCAGGGTTCTCTCGAGGCGTGCTATGTCACTCAACAGGACTGTTATCGTTTTGTTGCGCTCCCTCTTCACTCTAGAACCAAGCGCTATCAGTAAGCCTCTCATATATGCCTTGTGTGCTTCCCATACCAATGGAAGGGACATCTCAGGAGAAATGTTGAATGTGAAGAAGGAGCTCAACTGTTCTGTCAGCTTGCCCACCGCTACCTCGTCTGTCAATAGTGATTCATTAAGTCGCCAAGTCCAATCTCTTGTAGGAATGTGGGACAAAGAGAGGGTGGCCTGTATTGGGGAGTGGTCTGAAAGGGTGCGAGTTGTAATGTCAGCACTAATCAAGGTAGGCATGATGCTTTCGTGACAGAATAAATAATCGAGCCTGTGTGAGGACGCGTTCGGGGCCGAGTAGAAGGAATAAGTGTGTTCCAAGGGATGGAGAGATCTCCATACATCTATGAGACCTAAGTCCATCAATTTGTTCCTCAAGGCTCGCAGGGCCGCTGCAGACACCGAGGAATGACCGGTAGAGGAGTCCCTTATCGGATCTAGGGCTAAATTTAGGTCAGCCCCAAATATTATAGGACCTTCCGCAAAGACACGCAGTTTCTCCAGAGTCCCCAGCAGCCATCGAACCTGTTGCGTGTTGGGTGCATATAGAGAAGCAAAGGTGTACGTCATCGACCCCACTTTACCTTTCAAGAACAGTGAGCGGCCATCTCCTCCATCACAGCTCTCTTGGAGGGTGAAGGGCACGTCCCTATGGAATGCAACCGCGACGCCTCTGGAAGATGAGTTGGAACTGCAGCTATGGAACCAAGAAGAGAAGTATTGAGTGGGGAGTTTAGGCAGTCTGTTATGCTTGAAATGAGTTTCCTGTAAAAACAATACTGAAACTTTGTCTTTTTTCAGGAGAGACAAAACTCCATGTCTCTTGGAGGGAGAGTTAAACCCTTTAACGTTATATGAGCAGAACTTCACCTGTGCCATATAAATCTACAGACACCTGAAGGACTGGGTGACACCGATATGTCGGTGTGGGGAAGGCGTAAGGGTAGGGGCCTGATGGGCGAGGACGTAGGGTGACTGGGTAGGAGAGAGGTGTGGAAAAAGGGTGGGGGGGGGGGGTTGGGAGAGAAAGTAGTAGGAGCGCAAGAAAGAGAACGGCAGAAGGAGTGAGTAAAAGTAGAGGGTCCTTGAGGTCAGAGAAGTGAAGATAGGAGTAGAAAGAAGGACAGTGAAAGCAATTAACCCTAAGTGGGTTGTGTCAAGAGCCTAGGTAGACTCTTTCGGATGAAGAATACAAAAAACACCAGGAGGGTGTTAAGTACGGGGGTGGTCGGATCTCCGATCAACACCCTTCAAGTATCAAGTAATATATATTGAACTAAGCAAATAACAATGAAACTTCGTACAAGTCTACCTAATTAGTGGTTGTAGGTTCATCATGGGACCGTAAGACATTCTAAGTGCAAAAACTGAGAATGCAACAGGTAACATGTCCACCGGTAGTGTCATAAAGAGGGACAATACTAGGGAGGTGGAAGGATGGGCAGGGTGGTGGGGGAAGGGAAGTTAAAGGGGGGGTAATGGAGGGACTAGAATCACCACATGGCGTGGTGTGCATGGGGGGGGTCTAAAGATAAAAGGAAGGAGATGTGGTTTAGCAAAGTCGGGGGGGGGGGGGGGATTTGCTTATTCGTCGGTACGCCAGGGGAGGGAGGAAATCCCATTAGGGGGAGGGAAGTGGGGTACCACACGTATAGGGTATTGCCTGGGGGGGGTATTAGGGCTACAGGGACACTCGGAGGATTGTGGGTAGAAGGGGGGGGGAGGTCAGCGGAATAGAGGTTAGGGAAGTTAGTGAGGGGGGGGAGGGGGTGGGTAAGAGGTTAAGGGGGATGCAGAGCTTTAGGAAGGCCATGAGTTAGGGAGTGGAGGGGGGGGGGGTATAGGGCACAACGAGCATGGGTTCAGAGCGAGTGGGAGCCAGATACGGGTGTTCCAGCAGAAGTAGCAATGTAAGGATAGAAGAATAACTATCTGACCACTGTGCCTGAGGGTAGGATCATACTTGTGCACCAGCAGCGCGACCATTAGGTCCCGGAGTGGGAACGGGGGCCAGGTAACATATATCATCATCGGTTAGCAAAAAAAAAAAAAAAAAACACAGTTCAGGTTAAGCGAATAAGAAATGACTGTTATGTTTGAACTAATCTAGAGTGGCTAGTGAGTGCGGGTGGTATGTAGGAAGAATGGATCTATGTGATCAAGTCAGGAAGTAATAACCGTTCACTCAATGCACCCCGATGTGAGTTTAAACTATGTGGTCCCCGATATAACCGCCCAGCTCCCGGCTAGATTAAGGGGGACAAGTAGGGGGGGGGGGGGGAGCTAAGTGATTGGAATACAAATATCGACTTTGTTCAATTAGCACATATACATCTTAAAATACATTAACTAGAAGTGGTGGTTGTATGGTGACCAATCTAAGTTCTGTTGGTTAGGTTCGTTATGCGGGTAGTGTTCACGAGGAATAAATCAAAGCAAACAGTTTACACCAGGAGGCCCGTTGCTCCCTCTCCGGATGATGGCGGACGGAGGAGTCCATCATACTTCCATGTCTTGCCGGAAGAAGAGGAGAGGGTCCAGCCGTTTTAACCTGTGAGGGACAAAAGGAGAAAAAGAGAAAGGACTAGGGTCGACATCACACTGAGTCCATATCGATCCGTTTAGGGGTCATCTTGTTGGATTTCTTCTTGCCCCTCTGAGACCTCTGGGATCCCGACTCTTCCCATGGCGCAGGGGGCACAATCGCTGGGAGTGCGGTCAAGTCAGTAACAGCGGACCAGTCAGGTACATCCAGGTCGTTCTGACCAAGTGCCTCCAACGCTGGGGACAGTTCTTGTCTGGTTCTTATGACAAATCTTTTACCGTCCACCGTGAATGAGATCCCAAAGGGGAACAGCCATCTATATACGATATTGTTGGAGAGCAGGTGTGATGTCAGCGGTCGCAGCATATTTCTTTTTGACATGGTGATCCTTGCTAAATCTTGGAATATGGCCAGGTGTGCGCCTTGAAACACTAGGTCCGAGGCAGATCTTGTCTTTTTCAGGATGTCGTCCCTCACTGTGGAGTTCATTAGGCGGCAGATGACGTCCCTCGGGGGATCTTGTGGCCTAGGCTTTGCCTGCAGGGATCTATGAGCCCGTTCAATTTGAATCTCTAAAGGATACGCGTCGCCCAAGATATTTATGAAGATGAGTTTTAGCGTGGAGCTGAGGGATTCCGGCAAGATTGTCTCAGGCAGGCCCTTGATTCTCAGGTTATTTCTCCTGCCCCTATTGTCTTGATCTTCAAGCCAATCAATCACTTTGTTTAGGTGTGACTGACAGGAGGTTAAAGCTGAGGTGGAAGCCGACGTGTAGGATATGACCTGCGATTGTGTAGATTCCAGCTGTTCGACCCTATGCCCGATCTGCTTCATGTCAGATTTTAATTCCTGTAAGTCCTTAGAGACCGGTTCCAGAGCCGTCCTTAGTAGTTTGTCCATGAATGTGCGGGATAGAGGCAGGGCATTATTCAATACTAGATCTTCAGAATCACTTTCGTGGTCACCCGCCACACCTTTACGTGCTTTAGGTGTCTGTGGTTTTTCGTGGGTAGCGGCCATTGCTAGAGATTTCCCCGCCTCTTGGAGACCTGACTTCTTCATGAAAATGTCTAAGCCACCTTTTTTGCGGTATGGAGAGTCTGGTCTGGTTTTGGGTGGACCGACTTTGACCATCCTGTAGTATTAGTTAAGTAGTAGGGTATTGCTCTGCATCCAATGAGGGGAGGGAAACTGGTAGGAATTTGTTTCACATCTCACAGTCCCCGTCGAACCTAAGGTAGTTTCACAACAGCATTCTCACATGTCAGGCAGACAGAAATGATTAGTGGAGTGGCGGTCGGAGGTTAAAGGTTCAGACTTTGGTTTTGGTTTCGCCAGCTATCGGCTGCTAGCACGCCAGGGGGGACAGGTGCGACAGGGGGGGGGGGGGGTAGAGGCACCCAGAGCTAGAATGGTATAACATAGAATTTGACACTGAGCTGTAATAGCTAATAAGGTGCAATCTGGAGAGTGGCCACAAGGTGGCGGCAGAGAGCTGAAGATGCGATTGCTATAGCTTGATAATACGAGTTCTGAAAGTTCAGCTGCCCAGCAGATTCCTTTGAGATGAATGCAGAGCTGGGTTATTATAGAACAGGGGAGCTCCTTAGTCACTTTGCACATCCAACAGTAATGTAAATGCGTGTTGAGAGCTCTGAATTAGTGCTGCTCCTACCCCTGTCTTGACCAGTCCACAGCCTGTGTGTTACTGTGTGGGGGTTATGGCTCCCTATACCGGGAGCATATATCAACCAACTGCTGCACTGATGAAGCAGGCTTCTTATCTCCGACTTCAGAGAGGTGAGGGAGAGTAGAGGTAGAGTGGAGGCAGGGGGACTCTGTAGTCTCTCCACTTGTTTTCTCCCCCCTAGATCGCTCAGCCCTGCAGCTAAGATGGCATGTGTCGCTGCCAGGGCCTCCCGCCACCACGAGCAGCGGCGCGTGAGAAGCGCTTCCCGAGCGGGGGAATCACCAGGACGCTGCCTGTGTGTCGGCAGCTGCCGGAGCCAGCAGACCTCTACTATAGGTGAGTGGGCGAGGGACGGGGCTGTGGAGGGGACTTGCCTCAAAATGGCGCCAGGTCCTGTACTGAAGCGAGGGCCGCGTCTCTCCGTGTCCAGTCCCACGTTGTTCTCTGAGGACCGGAGACCACCGGAGTGGGTTTTGGGTGCGTTGGGGTGCTGTAGGCAGGTATATTCTGTCAGTTATCTCAGCTCCAGAGGGTGATGTACTGAAGAACGTCTTCTCCGTCCGCCAGCTAGCTCCGCCCGGCTTATTCGATCTTAAATGTCATTTGGTGCTCTCCATAAGTTGAAATGTACCAGGAATTTGGTATCTGGGTAGGGTTTTTCCCATAGAACAAATGTGTGGCTTATACTATTTTAAGTGTATTTATGTACTCTCATTAAGTTGAAATGTACCAGGAGGTTAGGGTTAGGGTTTTAGTTTTTTTTTTCTCAGAGAAGAGTTGTGTGGCTTATTTGATTTTAAATGTCATTTGGTGCTCTCCTTAAGTTGACATGTACCAGGTAGGTTGGGTTAGGGTTTTGGTTTTCCCATGTTAGAGTTGTGTGGCTTACATGATTTTAAATTTATTTTTGTGCTCTCCATAAGTTGAAATGTACCAGGAATGTGGTATCTGGATAGGGTTTTTCCCTTGGAACAATTGTGTGGCTTATACTATTGTTAATGCATTTTGGTACTCTCATTAAGTTGAAATGTACCAGAGGGTTAGGGTTAGGGTTAGGGTTAGGGTTAGGGTTAGGGTTAGGGTTAGGGTTAGGGTTAGGGTTAGGGTTAGGGTTAGATTGTAAATGTCATTTGGTGCTCTCTTTAAGTTGACATGTACCAGGTAGGTTGGGTTTGGGTTTTGGTTTTCCCAAGTTAGAGTTGTGTGGCTTATAGGATTTTAAATTTATTTTTGTGCTCTCCATAAGTTGAAATGTACCAGGAATGTGGTATCTGGGTAGGGTTTTTCCCTTGGAACAATTGTGTGGCTTATACTATTTTAAATGTATTTTGGTACTCTCATTAAGTTGAAATGTACCAGGAGGTTAGGGTTAGGGTTAGGGTTTTTAGGGTTAGGGTTTTCCCACAGAAGAGTTGTGTGACTTATTCGATTTTAAATGTCATTTGGTGCTCTCCTTAAGTTGAAATGTACCAGAATGTTAGGGTTAGGGATTTTAGGGTTAGGGTTTTTAGGGTTTTCCCACAGAAGAGTTGTTTGACTTATTCGATTTTAACTGTCTATTGGTGCTCTCCTTAAGTTGACATGTACCAGGAAGTTAGGTTTAGGGTTTTCCCACAGAAGAGTTTTGTGGCTTATGCGATTTTAAATGTCATTTGGTGTTCTCCTTAAGTTAAAATGTACCAGGTAGGTTGGGTTAGGGTTTTGGTTTCCCCATGTTAGAGTTGTGTGGCTTATACGATTTTAAATTTATTTTTGTGCTCTCCATAAGTTGAAATGTACCAGGAATGTGGTATCTGGGTAGGGTTTTTCCCTTGGAACAATTGTGTGGCTTATATTATTTAAAATGAATTTTGGTACTCTCATTAAGTTGAAATGTAGGTTAGGGTTAGGGTTAGGGTCAGGGTTAGGGTCAGGGTCAGGGTCAGGGTCAGGGTCAGGGTCAGGGTCAGGGTCAGGGTCAGGGTCAGGGTCAGGGTCAGGGTCAGGGTCAGGGTCAGGGTCAGGGTTAGGGTTAGGGTTTTCCCACAGAAGAGATGTGTGGCTTATTCAATTTTAAATGTCATTTGGTGCTCTCCATAAGTTGAAATGTACCAGAAATGTGGTATCTGGGTAGTGTTTCCCATAGAACAAAGGTGTGGCTTATACTATTTTAAATGTATTTTAGTACTCTCATTAAGTTGAAATGTACTAGGAAGTTAGGGTTAGGGTTAGGGTTTTAGGGTTTTCCCACAGAAGAGTTGTGTGACTTATTTGATTTTAAATGTCATTTGGTGCTCTCCATAAGTTAAAATGTACCAGGAATGTGGTGTCTGGGTAGGGTTTTTCCCTTGGAACAATTGTGTGGCTTATACTATTTTAAATGCATTTTGGTACTCTCATTAAGTTGAAATGTACCAGGAAGTTAGGGTTAGGGTGTTGTTAGGGTGTTGTTAGGGTGTTGTTAGGGTGTTGTTAGGGGGTTAGGGTTTTCCCACAGAAGAGTTGTGTGGCTTATTCGATTGTAAATGTCATTTGGTGCTCTCCTTAAGTTGACATGTACCAGGTAGGTTGGGTTAGGGTTTTGGTTTTCCCAAGTTAGAGTTGTGTGGCTTATAGGATTTTAAATTTATTTTTGTGCTCTCCATAAGTTGAAATGTACCAGGAATGTGGTATCTGGGTAGAGTTTTTCCCTTGGAACAATTGTGTGGCTTATACTATTTTAAATGCAGTTTGATATTCTCATTAAGTTAAAATGTACCAGGGGGTTAGGGTTTGGGTTTGGGTTTGGGTTTTTTCCCAGAGAAGAGTTGTGTGGCTTATTCGATTTTAAATGTCATTTGGTGCTCTCCTTAAGTTGACATGTACCAGGTAGGTTGGGTTAGGGTTTTGGTTTTCACATGTTAGAGTTGTGTGGCTCATACGAATTTAAATTTATTTTTGTGCTCTCCATAAGTTGAAATGTACCAGAAATGTGGTATCTGGGTAGGGTTTTTCCCATAGAAAAAATGTGTGGCTTATACTATTTTAAATGTATTTTGGTACTATTGTTAAGTAGAAATGTACCAGGAAGGTTTGGGTTAGGGTTTTCCCACAGAAGAGTTGTGTGGCTTATTCGATCTTAAATGTCATTTGGTGCTCTCCATAAGTTGAAATGTACCAGGAATTTGGTATCTGGGTAGGGTTTTTCCCATAGAACAAATGTGTGGCTTATACTATTTTAAGTGTATTTATGTACTTTCATTAAGGTGAAATGTACCAGAGGGTTAGGGTTAGGGTTAGGGTTTTTTCTCAGAGAAAAGTTGTGTGGCTTATTCGATTTTAAATGTCATTTGGTGCTCTCCTTAAGTTGACATGTACCAGGTAGATTGGGTTAGGGTTTTGGTTTTCACATGTTACAGTTGTGTGGCTCATACGATTTTAAATTTATTTTTGTGCTCTCCATAAGTTGAAATGTACCAGAAATGTGGTATCTGGGTAGGGTTTTTTCTATAGAAAAAATGTGTGGCTTATACTATTTTAAGTGTATTTATGTACTCTCATTAAGTTGAAATCTACCAGGAGGTTAGGGTTAGGTTTTTTTTCTCAGAGAAGAGTTGTGTGGCTTATTCGATTTTAAATGTCATTTGGTGCTTTCCTTACGTTTACATGTACCAGGTAGGTTGGGTTATGGTTTTGGTTTTCGCATGTTAGAGTTGTGTGGCTTATACGATTTTAAATTTATTTTTGTGCCCTCCATAAGTTGAAATGTACCAGGAATGTGGTATCTGGGTAGGGTTTTTCCCATAGAACAAATGTGTGGCTTATACTATTTTAAATGTATTTAGGTACTCTCATTAAGTTGAAATTTACCAGGAAGTTAGGGTTAGGGTTAGGGTTAGGGTTTTCCCACAGAAGAGTTGTGTGGCTTATTCGATTTTAAATGTCATTTGGTGCTCTCCTTAATTTGACACGTATCAGGTAGTTTGGGTTACGGTTTTGGTTTTCCCATGTTAGAGTTGTGTGGCTTATACGATACTAAATTTATTTTTGTGCTCTCCATAAGTTGAAATGTACCAGGAATGTGGTATCTGGGTAGGGTTTCTCCCATAGAACAAATGTGTGGCTTATACTATTTTAAATGTATTTTTGTACTCTCATTAAGTTGAAATTTACCAGGAGGTTAGGGTTAGGGTTAGGGTTAGGGTTAGGGTTAGGGTTAGGGTTAGGGTTAGGGTTAGGGTTTTCCCATAGAAGAGTTGTGTGGCTTATTCGATTTTAAATTTCATTTGGTGCTCTCCTTAAGTTGACATGTACCAGGAAGTTAGGTTTAGGGTTTTCCCAAAGAAGAGTTGTGTGGCTTATATGATTTTAAATGTCATTTGGTGTTCTCCTTAAGTTAAAATGTACCAGGTAGATTGGGTTAGGGTTTTTTGTTTCCCCATGTTAGAGTTATATGGCTTATATGATTTTAAATTTATTTTTGTGCTCTTCATAAGTTGAAATGTACCAGGAATGTGGTATCTGGGTAGGGTTTTTCCCATGGAACAATAGTGTGGCTTATACTATTTTAAATGTATTTTGGTACTCTCATTAAGTTGAAATGTACCAGGAAGTGAGGGTGAGGGGGAGGGTTAGGGTTTTCCCACAGAAGAGTTGTGTGGCTTATTCAATTTTAAATGTCATTTGGTGCTCTCCTTAAGTTGACATGTACCAGGAATTTGGTGTCTGGGTAGGATTTTTCCCTTGGAACAATTGTGGCTTATACTATTTTAAATGCATTTTGGTACTCTCATTAAGTTGAAATGTACCAGGAAGTTAGGGTTAGGGTCAGGGTCAGGGTCAGGGTTTGTTCTCAGAGAAGAGTTGTGTGGCTTATTCAATTTTAAATGTCATTTGGTGCTCTCCTTAAGTTAACATGTACCAGGTAGGTTGGGTTAGGGTTTTGGTTTTCGCATGTTAGAGTTGTGTGGCTTATACGATTTTAAATTAATTTTTGTGAAATGTACCAGAAATGTGGTATCTGGGTAGGGTTTTTCCTATAGAACAAATGTGTGGCTTATACTATTTTAAATGTATTTTGGTACTCTTTTTAAGTAGAAATGTACCAGGAAGGTTACGGTTTGGGTTAGGGTTTTCCCACAGAAGAGTTGTGTGGCTTATTCGATTTTAAATGACATTTGGTGCTCTCCATAAGTTGAAATGTACCAGGAATGTGGTGTCTGGGTAGGGTTTTTCCCTTGGTACAATTGTGTGGCTTATACTATTTTAAATGCATTTTGGTACTCTCATTAAGTTGAAATGTACCAGAAATGTGGTATCTGGGTAAGGTTTTTCCCATAGAACAAATGTGTGGCTTATACTATTTTAAATGTATTTAGGTACTCTCATTAAGTTGAAATGTACCAGGAAGTTTTAGGGTTAGGGTTAGGGTTTTCCCACAGAAGAGTTGTGTGGCTTATTCGATTTTAAATGTCATTTGGTGCTCTCCTTAAGTTGACATGTACCAGGTAGGTTGGGTTAGGGTTTTGGTTTTCCTATGTTAGAGTTGTGTGGCTTATATGATTTTAAATTTATTTTTTTGCTCTCCATAAGTTGAAATGTACCAGGAATGTGGTATCTGGGTAGGGTTTTTCCCTTGGAAGAAATATGTGGCTTATACTATTTTAAATGCATTTTGGTACTCTCATTAAGTTGAAATGTACCAGGGGGTTAGGGTTAGGGTTAGGGTTAGGGTTAGGGTTAGGGTTAGGGTTAGGGTTAGGGTTAGGGTTAGGGTTAGGGTTAGGGTTAGGGTTAGGGTTAGGGTTAGGGTTAGGGTTAGGGTTAGGGTTAGGGTTAGGGTTAGGGTTAGGGTTAGGGTTAGGGTTAGGGTTAGGGTTAGGGTTTTCCCACAGAAGAATTGTGTGGCTTATTCGATTTTAAATTTCATTTGGTGCTCTCCTTAAGTTGACATGTACCAGGAACTTTTAGGGTTAGGGGAGTTTTGGTTTTCCCATGTTAGAGTTGTGTGGCTTATACAATTTTAACTATATGTGTGTGCTCTCCATAAGTTTAAGTGTACCAGGAATGTGGTATCTGGGTAGGGTTTTTCCCATAGAACAAATGTGTGGCTTACACTATTTTAAATGTATTTTGGTACTCTCATTAATTTGAAATGTACCAGGAAGGTGGGTGTTAGGGTTTTAGGGTTTTAGTGTTAGGGTTTTTTTCTCAGAGAAGAGTTGTGTGGCTTATTCGATTTTAAATGTCATTTGGTGCTCTCCTTAAGTTGACATGTAACAGGTAGGTTGGGTTAGGGTTTTGGTTTTCGCATGTTAGAGTTGTGTGGCTTATATGATTTTAAATTTATTTTTGTGCTCTCCATAAGTTGAAATGTACCAGAAATGTGGTATCTGGGTTGGGTTTTTCCCATAGAACAATTGTGTGGCTTATACTATTTTAAATGTATTTTGGTACTCTCATTAAGTTGAATCATACCAGGAAGTTAGGGTTAGGGTTAGGGTTTTTAGGGTTTTCCCACAGAAGAGTTGTGTGACTTATTCGATTTTAAATGTCATTTAGTGCTCTCCTTAAGTTGACATGTACCAGGAAGTTAGGTTTAGGGTTTTCCCACAGAAGAGTTGTGTGGCTTATACGATTTTAAATGTAATTTGTTGTTCTCCTTAAGTTAAAATGTACCAGGTAGGTTGGGTTAGGGTTTTGGTTTCGTTAGAGTTGTGTGGCTTATACGATTTTAAATTTATTTTTGTGCTCTCCATAAGTTGAAATGTACCAGGAATGTGGTATCTGGGTAGGGTTTTTCCCATAGAACAAATGTGTGGCTTAATTTATTTTAAATGTATTTTGGTACTCTCATTAAGTTGAAATGTACCAGGAAGGTAGGGTTAGGGTTAGGGGGTTAGGTTTTTAGAGCTAGGGTTTTTTCTCATAGAAGAGTTGTGTGGCTTATTCGATTTTAATTGTCATTTGGTGCTCTCCTTAAGTTGACATGTACCAGGTAGGTTGGGTTAGGGTTTTGGTTTTCGCATGTTAGAGTTGTGTGGCTTATACGGTTTTAAATTTATTTTTGTGCTCTCCATAAGTTGAAATGTACCAGAAATGTGGTATCTGGGTTGGGTTTTTCCCATAGAAAAAATGTGTGGCTTATACTATTTTAAATGTATTTTGGTACTCTTTTTAAGTAGAAATGTACCAGGAAGGTTACGGTTTGGGTTTGGGTTAGGGTTTTCCCACAGAAGAGTCGTGTGGCTTATTCGATTTTAAATGTCATTTGGTGCTCTCCTTAAGTTGAAATGTACCAGGAAGTTAGGGTTAGGGTTAGGGTTAGGGTTAGGGTTAGGGTTAGGGTTAGGGTTAGGGTTAGGGTTAGGGTTAGGGTTAGGGTTAGGGTTAGGGTTAGGGTTAGGGTTAGGGTTAGGGTTAGGGTTAGGGTTAGGGTTAGGGTTAGGGTTAGGGTTAGGGTTAGGGTTAGGGTTTTCCCATGTTAGAGTTGTGTGGCTTATACGATTTTAAATTTATTTTTGTGCTCTCCATACGTTGAAATGTACCAGGAATGTGGTATCTGGGTAGGGTTTTTCCCAATAGAACAAATGTGTGGCTTAAACTATTTTAAATGTATTTTGGTACTCTCATTAAGTTGAAATGTACCAGGAAGGTAGGGTTAGGGTTAGGGGGTTAGGGTTAGATTTTTAGAGCTAGGGTTTTTTCTCAGAGAAGAGTTGTGTGGCTTATTCGATTTTAATTGTCATTTGGTGCTCTCCTTAAGTTGACATGTACCAGGTAGGTTGGGTTTGGGTTTTGGTTTTCGCATGTTAGAGTTGTGTGGCTTATACGATTTGAAATTTATTTTTGTGCTCTCCATAAGTTGAAATGTACCAGAAATGTGGTATCTGGGTTGGGTTTTTCCCATAAAACAAATGTGTGGTTTATACTATTTTAAATGTATTTTGGTACTCTTTTTACGTAGAAATGTACCAGGAAGGTTACAGTTTGGGTTTGGGTTAGGGTTAGGGTTTTCCCACAGAAGAGTTGTGTGGCTTATTCGATTTTAAATGTCATTTGGTGCTTTCCTTAAGTTGAAATGTACCAGGAAGTGGGGTTGGGGTTAGGGGTTCTGGTTCTGGTTCTGGTTCTGGTTCTGGTTCTGGTTCTGGTTCTGGTTCTGGTTCTGGTTCTGGTTCTGGTTCTGGTTCTGGTTCTGGTTCTGGTTCTGGTTCTGGTTCTGGTTCTGGTTCTGGTTCTGGTTCTGGTTTTCCCATGTTAGAGTTGTGTGGCTTATACGATTTTTGTGCTCTCCATAAGTTGAAATGTACCAGGAATGTTGTATCTGGGTAGGGTTTTTCCCATAGAACAAATGTGTGGCTTAAATTATTTTAAATGTATTTTGGTACTCTCATTAAGTTGAAATGTACCAGGAAGGTAGGGTTAGGGTTAGGGGGTTAGGTTTTTAGAGCTAGCTTTTTAGAGCTAGGGTTTTTTCTCAGAGAAGAGTTGTGTGGCTTATTCGATTTTAATTGTCATTTGGTGCTCTCCTTAAATTGACATGTACCAGGTAGGTTGGGTTTGGGGTTTGGGTTTTGGTTTTGGTTTTCGCATGTTAGAGTTGTGTGGCTTATACGATTTTAAATTTATTTTTGTGCTCTCCATAAGTTGAAATGTACCAGAAATGTGGTATCTGGGTTGGGTTTTTCCCATAAAACAAATGAGTGGTTTATACTATTTTAAATGTATTTTGGTACTCTTTTTAAGTAGAAATGTACCAGGAAGGTTACGGTTTGGGTTTGGGTTAGGGTTTTCCCACAGAAGAGTTGTGCGGCTTATTCGATTTTAAATGTCATTTGGTGCTCTCCTTAAGTTGAAATGTACCAGGAAGTTGGGTTTGGGGTTTGGGGTTTGGGGTTTGGGGTTTGGGGTTTGGGGTTTGGGGTTTGGGGTTTGGGGTTTGGGTTTTGGGTTTTCCCATGTTAGAGTTGTGTGGCTTATACAATTTTAAATATATTTGTGTGCTCTCCATAAGTTGAAGTGTACCAGGAATATGGTATCTGGGTAGGGTTTTTCCCATGGAACAATTGTGTGGCTTATACTATTTTAACCCCTTAAGGACAATGGACGTACGGCGGCGGCGGGACTGACCTGTGCGGCGATCAAGCAGCAGCAGGAGGTGAGTGACAGCCTCCTGCTGTTGCTTAGCAACAGCTCCCAGCATGCAAAAAGGGCATGCTGGGAGCTGTAGTTATGCAACAGGAGGAGGCAGACCACCACAACTCCCAGCATGCACTTATTGGCATGCTGGGACTTATGGTTTTGCAACAGCTGGAGGCACATTCTTTCTATGGAAAAGTGTACCTTCAGCTGTTGTGTAACTACATCTCCCAGCTTGCACAAACAGCTTAAGTGCATGCTGGGAGTTGTAGTGGTGCATCTGCTGGTTGCATAACTACAACTCCCAGCATGCCCGTTGGCTGTCGGTGACTGCTGAGAGTTGTAGTTTTGCAACAGCTGAAGGCACACTGAGTTAAGTAGTAAACCAGTGTGTCTCCAGCTGTTGCATAACTACAATCCCCAGCATCCCCAGCCAAAGTAGTATGCCTCCCGCTGTTGCATAACTACAACACCCAGCATGCCCTTCCGCTGTCCGTACATGCTGGGGGTTGTAGCTTTTGCAACAGCTGAAGGCACACTGGTTGCAAAACACTGAGTTTGTTGCCAAACTCGGTGTTTCACAACCTGTGTGTCTCCAGCTGTTGCAAAACTACAACTCCCAGCATGCACTGATAGACCGTACATGCTGTGAGTTGTAGTTTTGCAACAGCTGGATGTCCCCCCCCCCAATGTGAATGTACAGGGTACACTCACATGGGCGGAGGATTACAGTAAGTATCCGGCTGCAAGTTTGAGCTGCAGCAAATTTTCTGCTGCAGCTCAAGCTGCCAGCGAGAAACTACTGTGAACCCCCCGCCCGTGCGACTGTACCCTAAAAACACTACACTAACACACAATAAAATAAAAAGTAAAAAACACTACGTATACACATACCCCTACACAGTCCCCCTCCCCTCCCCAATAAAAATGAAAAACGTCTGGTACGCCACTGTTACCAAAACGAAGCCTCCAGCGGTTGCAAAACAACTACTCCCAATATTGCCAGATAGCCGTTGACTGTCTAGGCATGCTGGGAGTTTTACAACAGCTGGAGGCACCCTGTTTGGGAATCAGTGGCGTAGAATACCCCTATGTCCACCCCTATGCAAGTCCCTAATTTTGGCCTCAAATTCGCATGGCGCTCTCACTTTGGAGCCCTGTCGTATTTCAAGGCAACAGTTTAGGGCCACATATGGGGTATCGCCGTACTCGGGAGAATTTGCCTAACAATTTTTTGGGGGTATTTTCTGCTATTATCCTTTTTAAAAATGTAAAATTTTTGGGAAAACAAGCATTTTAGGTAAAAAAAAATATATATATTTTTACATATGCAAAAGTCGTGAAACACCTGTAGGGTATTAAGGTTCAAATTACCCCTAGTTACGTTCCCCGATGGGTCTAGTTTCCAAAATGGTATGCCATGTGGTTTTTTATTGCTGTTCTGGCACCATAGGGGCTTCCTAAATGGGGCATGCCCCCAGAGCAAAATTTGCTTTCAAAAAGCCAAATGTGACTCCTTCTCTTCTGAGACCTGTTGTGCGCCAGCAGAGCACTTTTCACCCCCATATGAGGTGTTTTCTGTATCGGAAGAAATTGGGCTTCAAATTTTGGGGGATATTTTCTGCTATTACCCTTTTTAAAAATGTAAAATTTTTGTGAAACCATGCATTTTAGGTAAAAAAAAATATATATTTTTTTTACATATGCAAAAGTCGTGAATCACCTGTAGGGTATTAAGGTTTACTTTACCCCTTGTTATGTTCCCCGAGGGGTCTAGTTTCCAAAATGGTATGCCATGTGTTTTTTTTTGCTGTCCTGGCACCATAGGGGCTTCCTAAAGGTGACATGCCCCCCAAAAACCATTTGTCGCTCCTTCCCTTCTGAGCCCTCTACTGCGCCCGGTGAACAATTAACATAGACATATGAGGTATGTCCTTACTCGAGAGAAATTGGGTTTCAAATACAAGTAAAAATTTTCTCCTTTTTACCCCTTGCAAAAATTCAAAAATTGGGTCTACAAGAACATGCGAGTGTAAAAAATTAAGATTTTGAATTTTCTCCTTCACTTTGCTGCTATTCCTGTGAAACACCTAAAGGGTTAATACACTTACTGAATGTCATTTTGAATACTTTGGGGGGTGTAGTTTTTATAATGGGGTCTTTTATGGGGTATTTCTAATATGAAGACCCTTCAAATCCACTTCAAAACTGAACTGGTCCCTGAAAAATAGTGAGTTTGAAAATGTTGTGAAAAATTTCAAAATTGCTGCTGAACTTTGAAGCCCTCTGGTGTCTTCCAAAAGTAAAAACTCATACATTTTATGATGCAAACATAAAGTAGACATATTGTATATGTGAATCCAAAAAAAATATATTTTGAATATCCATTTTCCTTACAAGCAGAGAGCTTCAAAGTTAGAAAAATGCAAAATTTTCATTTTTTTCATCAAATTTTGGGATTTTTCACCAAGAAAGGATGCAAGTTACCATAAAATTTTACCACTAAGTTAAAGTAGAATATGTCACGAAAAAACAATCTCGGAATCAGAATGATAAGTAAAAGCATTCCAGAGTTATTAATGTTTAAAGTGACAGTGGTCAGAATTGCAAAAAACGCTCCGGTCCTTAAGGTGTAAAATGGCCTGGTCCTTAAGGGGTTAAATGTATTTTGGTACTCTCATTAAGTTGAATCATAACAGGAAGATAGGGTGAGGGTTAGGGTGAGGTTAGGGTTTTCCCACAGAACAGTTGTGTGACTTATTCAATTTTAAATGTCATTTGGTGCTCTCCTTAAGTTGACATGTACCAGCAAGTTAGGTTTAGGGTTTTCCCACAGAAGAGTTGTGTGGCTCATACGATTTAAAATGTAATTTGGTGCTCTCCTTAAGTTGAAATGTACCAGGTAGGTTGGGTTAGGGTTTTGGTTTTCCCATGTTATCCCCCCTTGCTAGCAATACCCCCCATTACTACCAATACCCCCCATAACTAGCAATACCCCCATTGCTAGCAATACCCCCCATTACTAGCAATACCCCCCATTACTAGCAATACCCCCATTACTACCAATACCCCCGATTACTAGCAATACCCCCCCATTACTAGCAATACCCCCCATTACTTGCACTACCCCCCATTACTACCAATACCCCCCCATTACTAGCAATACCCCCCATTACTAGCAACACCCCCCATTACTAGCAATACCCTCCATTACTAACACCTTTACTAGCAATACCCCCACATTACTAGCAATACCCCCGCATTACTAGCAATACCCTCCCATTATTAGCAATACCCCCATTACGAGCAATGCGCCCCCATTACTACCAATACCCCCCATTACTAGTAATACCACCCATTCTTAACACAATTACTAGCAATACCCCCATTACTACTAATATCCCCCCCATTACTACCAATACCCCCATTACTACCAATACCCCCATTACTACCAATACCCCCCATTACTACCAATACCCCCCATTCCTACCAACACTCCCCCATTACTACCAATACCCCCATTACTACCAATACCCTCCATGACTACCAATACCCCCCATTACTAGCAATACCACCCATTACTAACACCATTACTACCAATACCCCCCATTACTACCAATAGCCCATCATTACTGGCAATATGCCCCCATTACTACCAATACCCCCATTACTACCAATACAGCCCATTAATACCAATACCCCCATTACTAACACCATAACTAGCAATACCCCCATTACTAGCAATGCCCCCCATTACTAGTAATAATCCCCATTACTAACACCATTACTAGCAATACCCCCCATTACTACCAATACCTCCCATTACTAGCAAACCCTGTTATTACTAGCATTGCCCCCCCATTGCTAGCAATACCCCCCCATTACTAGCAATACCACCCCATTACTAGCAATACCCCCCATTACTACCAATACCCCCCATTAATACCAATACCCCCCTTAATACCAATACCCCCCATTACTACCAATACCTCCCATTACTACCAATACCCCCCCATACAAGCAATACCCCCATTACTACCAATACCCCCCATTACTAGCAATACCCCCACATTACTAGCAATACCCCCCATCACTAGCAATATCCCCATTACTAGCAATACCCCCCATTACTAGCTACACCCCCCTATTACTTCCAATACTCCCATTACTAGCAATACCCCCATTACTAGCAGTACCCCCTATACTAGCAATACCCCCCATTACTAGCAATTACCCCCCATTACTAGCAACATCCCCCCCCATTACTTCCAATACCCCCCATTACTACCAATACCCCCCCCAATACTAGCAAAAAAACCATTACTAGCAATTCCCCCATTACTAACAATACACCCCCATTACTAGCAATTGCCCCCCATTACTAACAACATTGCTAGCAATACCCCCCCATTACTAGCAATACCCCCATTACTAGCAATACCCCCTCATTACTAACACCATTACTAGCAGTACCCCCCATTACTAGCAATACCCCCATTACTTGCAATACCCCCATTACTAACACCATTACTAGCAATACCCCCATTATAAGCAATACCCCCCATTACTAACACCATTACTACCAATACCCCGCCATTACTACGAAATCCCCCCCCATTACTACCAATGCCCGTCAATACTACCAATACCCCCATTACTGCCAATACCCCCCATTACTACCATTACCACCCATTTCTACCAATACCCCCCATTACTACCAATACCCCAATACTAGCAATACCCCCCATTACTAACACCATTACTAGCAATACCCCCCCATTACTAGCAATACCCCCAATTACTAACAACATTACTAGCAATACCCCATATTTCTAGCAATACCCCCCATTACTAAAACCATTACTAGCAATACCCCCCCATTACTAGCTATACCCTCCATTACTAACAATAAACCCCCATTGCTAACAATACCCCCATTACTAGCAATACTCCCCCTTACTAGCAATACCCCCCCCCATTACTAGCAATACTCATCATTACTAGCAATACCTCCATTACTAGCAATACCCCCCATTACTAACAAACCCCCATTACTAGCAATGCCCCCCATTACTAGCAATACCCCCCATTACTAGCAATACCCCCATTACTAGCAATACCCCTCCAATACTAGCAATACCCCCATTACTAGCAACACCCCCAATACTAGCAATACCCCCATTACTAGCAATACCCCTCCAATACTAGCAATACCCCCATTACTAGCAACACCCCCAATACTAGCAATACCCCCCCTTACTGACACCATTACTAGCAAGACCCCCCATTACTAGCAATACCCCCCATTACTAGCAATACCCTTCATTACTAGCAATACCCAACCATTTCTAGCAATAACCCCCCATTACTAACACCATTACTAGTAATAACTCCCATTACTAGCAATACCCCCCAATACTAGCAATACCCCCCAATACTAGCAATACCCCCCATTTCTACAGATACCCCCGATTACTACCGATACCCCTCATTACTACCAATACTCCCCCATTACTACCAATAACCTGCATTACTAACAATACCCCCCAATTACTACCAATATCCCATATTACTAGCATTACCCCCAATTACTACCAATACCCCCCATTACTACCAATACCCCATTACTAACAACATTACTAGCAATGCCCCCATTACTAGCAATACCTCTCATTACTACCAATACCCCCCTTTACTACCAATTCCCCCTTTACTACCAATACCCCCCATTACTACCAATACATCCCATTACTAACACCATTAGTAGCAATACCCCCCATTACTACCAATACCCCCCATTACTAGCAAACCCCCCCCATTACTACCAATACCCCCCATTATTACCAATACCCCTCCATTACTACCAATACCCCTCCATTACTACCAAAACCCCTCCATTACTACCAAAACCCCCTTTACTATCAATACCCCCATTACTAGCAATACCACCCATTCCTAACACCATTACTAGCAATACCCCCCCTTACTACTAATATCCCCCATTACTACCAATACCCCCCATTACTACCAATACCCCCAATTACTACCAATACCCCCCATTACTACCAATACGCCCCCATTTCTACCAACACTCCCCCATTACTACCAATACCCCCATTACTACCAATACCCGCCATGACTACCAATACTCCCATTACTAGCAATACCACCCATTACTAACACCATTACTACTAATACCCCCCCATTACTACCAATAGCCCACCATTACTAGCAATATGCCCCCATTACTACCAATACCCCCATTACTACCAAAACCCCCCATTACTACCAATACCCCCCATTACTAACACCATTACTAGCAATACCCCCATTACTAGCAATGCCCCCAATTACTAGCAATAACCCCCATTACTAACACCATTACTAGCAATACCCCCCCATTACTAGCAATACCCCCCATTACTACCAATACCCCCCATTACTAGCAATACCCCCACATTACTAGCAATACCCCCAATTACTAGCAATATCCCCATTACTAGCAATACCCCCCATTACTAGCAATACCCCACATTAGTAGCAATTACCCCCCATTACTAGCTATACCCCCCATTACTTCCAATACCCCCATTACTAGCAATACCCCCATTACAAGCAGTACCCCCTATAGTAGCAATATCCCCATTACTAGCAATACCCCCATTACTAGCAATACCCCACATTACTTGCAATTACCCCCATTACTAGCTATACCCCCCATTACTTTTAATACCCCAATTACTGGCAATACCCCCCATTACTAGCAGTACCCCCCTATACTAGCAATACCCCCCATTACTAGCAATTACCCCCCATTACTAGCAAAACCCCCCCATTACTTCCAATGCCCCCCCATTACTACCAATACCCCCCCAATATTATCAATACCTCCCCATTACTAACACCATTACTAGCAATGCCCCCCATTACTAGCAATACCCCCCATTACTAACAATACCCCCCCATTACAAGCAAAAAAAAAACCATTACTAGCAATTCCCCCCATTACTAGCAATACATCCCCATTACTAGCAATTGCCCCCCATTACTAACAACATTGCTAGCAATACCTCCCCATTACTAGCAATACCCCCCATTACTAGCAATACCCCCCCATTACTAACACCATTACTAGCAGTACCCCCCATTACTAGCAATAAGCCCATTACTTGCAATACTCCCATTACTAACACCATTACTAGCAATACCCCCATTATAAGCAATACCCCTCATTACTAACACCATTACTACCAATACCCCGCCATTACTACCAAATCGCCCCCATTACTACCAATGCCCCCCAATACTACCAATACCCCCAATTCTAGCAATAATCCCCATTACTAACACCATTACTAGCAATACCCCCCCATTACTAGCAATACCCCCCATTACTAGCAATACACCCCATTACTAGCAATACACACCTTTACTAGCAATACCCCCATTACTAGCAATACCCCCAATTACTATCAACATTACTAGCAATACCCCCCATTTCTAGCAATATCCCCCATTACTAGCAATACCACCCCATTACTAGCAATACCCCCCATTACTAGCAATATCCCCCATTACTAGCAATACCCCCCATTACTACCAAAACCCCACCATTACTACCAACCCCCCCCCATTACTACCAATACCCACCAATACTACCAATACTCCCCATTACTACCAATACCCCCCATTACTACCATTACCCAACATTACTACCAATACCCCCCATTACTAGCGATACCCCCAATACTAGCAATACCCCCATTGCAAACACCATTACTAGCAATAACACCCCATTACTAGCAATACCCCCCAATACTAGCACTACCCCCCATTACTAAAACCATTACTAGCAATATCCCCATTACTAGCAATACCCCCCATTACTAGCAATACCCCACATTACTAGCAATTACCCCCCATTACTAGCTACACCCCCCATTACTTCCAATACTCCCATTACTAGCAATACCCCCATTACTAGCAGTACCCCCCTATACTAGCAATACCCCCCATTACAAGCAATTACCCCCCATTACTAGCAACACCCCCCCATTACTTCCAATACCCCCCCATTACTACCAATACCTCCCATTACTACCAATACCCCCCCCCCCCAATATTATCAATACCTCCCCATTACTAACACCATTAATAGCAATACCCCCCATTACTAGCAATACCCCCCCCCCATTACTCGCAGTACCCCCAACCCATTACTAGCAAAAAAAAAAACATTACTAGCAATTCCCCCCCCATTACTAGCAATACACCCCCATTACTAGCAATTGCCCCCCATTTCTAGCAACATTGCTAGCAATACCCCCCCATTACTAGCAATACCCCCATTACTAGCAATACCCCCATTACTAGCAATACCCCCTCTTTACTAACACCATTACTAGCATTACCCCCCATTACTAGCAATACCCCCATTACTTGCAATACCCCCATCACTAACACCATTACTAGCAATACCCCCATTATAAGCAATACCCCCCATTACTACCAATTCCCCGCCATTACTACCAAATCCCCCCCATTACTACCAACGCCCCCCAATACTACCAATACCCCCATTACTGCCAATACCCCCCATTACTACCATTACCCCCCATTTCTACCAATACCCCCATTACTACCAATACCCCCAATACTAGCAATACCCCCCATTACTAACACCATTACTAGCAATACCCCCCCCCATTACTAGCAATACCCCCCATTACTAGCAATACACCCCATTATTAGCAATACACACCTTTACTAGCAATACCCACATTACTAGCAATACCCCCAATTACTATCAACATTACTAGCAATACCCCCCATTTCTAGCAATACCCCCCATTACTAGCAATACCCCCCATTACTAGCAATATCCCTCATTATTAGCAATACCCCCCATTACTACCAAAACCCCACCATTACTACCAAAACCCCCCCATTACTACCAATACCCACCAATACTACCAATACTCCCCATTACTACCAATACCCCCCATTACTACCATTACCCAGCATTACTACCAATACCCCCCATTACAAGCAATACCCCCAATACTAGCAATACCCCCATTGCAAACACCATTACTAGCAATAACACCCCATTACTAGCAATACCCCCCAATACTAGCACTACCCCCATTACTAAAACCATTACTAGCAATACCCCCCATTACTAGCTATACCCCCCATTACTAGCAATACCTCCATTACTACCAATACCCCCCATTACTAACAAACCCCCCCATTACTAGCAATGCCCCCCCATTACTAGCAATACCCCCCATTACTAGCAATACCCCCATTACTAGCAATACCCCTCCAATACTAGCAATACCCCCATTACTAGCAACACCCCCAATACTAGCAATACCCCCATTACTGACACCATTACTAGCAAGACCCCCCATTACTAGCAATACCCCCCCATTACTAGCAATACCCTTCATTACTAGCAATACCCCCCCATTTCTAGCAATACCCCCATTACTAACAATATTACTATTTATACCCCCCATTACTAGCAATACCCCCCATTACTATCAATACCCCCCCCATTACTAGCAATACCCCTCATTACTACAGATACCCCCGATTACTACCGATACCCCTCATTACTACCAATACTCCCCCATTACTACCAATAACCTGCATTACTAACAATACCCCCCAATTACTACCAATACCCCACATTACTAGCATTACCCCCATTACTACCAATACCCCCCATTACTACCAATATCCCCCATTACTACCAATACCCCCATTACTAACACCATTACTTGCAATACCCCCCATTACTAGCAATACCTCTCATTACTACCAAAACCCCCCTTTACTACCAATTCCCCATTTACTACCAATACCCCCCTTTACTATCAATACATCCCATTACTAACACCATTACTAGCAATACCCCCCATTTCTAGCAATAACCCCATTACTAAAACCATTACTAGCAATACCCCCCATTACTACCAATACCCCCCATTACTAGCAACCCCCCCCCCATAACTACCAATACCCCCCATTATTACCAATACCCCTCCATTACTACCAATACCCCTCCATTACTACCAAAACCCCCCATTACTACCAATACCCCCCATTACTACCAATACCCCCCATTACTAGCAATACCACCCATTCCTAACACCATTACTAGCAATACCCCCCATTACTACTAATATCCCCCCATTACTACCAATACCCCCCATTACTACCAATACCCCCCATTACTACCAATACGCCCCCATTCCTACCAACTATCCTCCATTACTACCAATACCCCCATTACTACCAATACCCCCCATGACTACCAATACCCCCATTACTAGCAATACCACCCATTACTAACACCATTACTACCAATACCCCCCATTACTACCAATAGCCCACCATTACTAGCAATATGCCCCCATTACTACCAATACCCCCATTACTACCAATACCCCCCATTAATACCAATACCCCCCCATTACTAACACCATTACTAGCAATACCCCCATTACTAGCAATGCCCCCCATTACTAGCAATAACCCCCATTACTAACACCATTACTAGCAATACCCCCCATTACTACCAATACCCCCCAATACTAGCAACCCCCCCCCCTTACTAGCAATGCCCCCCATTGCTGCCAATACCCCCCATTACTAGCAATACCACCCCATTACTAGCAATACCCCCCATTACTAGCAATACCCCCTCATTACTAGCAATACCCCCCCATTACTAGCAATACCCACCATTACTAGCAATACCCCCCATTACTAGCAATACCCCCCATTACTATCAATACCCCCCCCCATTACTACCAATACCCAACATTACTACCAATACCCCCCCTTACTACCAATACCCCCATTAATACCAATACCCCCATTAATACCAATATCCCCCATTACTACCAATACCTCCCATTACTACCAATAGCCCCCCATACTAGCAATACCCCCCATTACTACCAATACCCCCCTTTACTAGCAATACCCCCACATTACTAGCAATACCCCCCATTACTAGCAATATCCCCATTACTAGCAATATCCCCCATTACTAGCAATACCCCACATTACTAGCAATTACCCCCCATTACTAGCTATGCCCCCCATTATTTCCAATACCCCATTACTAGCAATACCCCCCATTACTAGCAGTACCCCCCTATACTAGCAATACCCCCCATTTCTAGCAATTACCCCCCATTACTAGCAACATCCCCCCATTACTTCAAATACCCCCCATTACTAGCAATATCACCCCCAATATTAGCAATAATCTCCAATACTAACACCATTACTAGCAATACCACCCCATTACTAGCAATACCCCCGATTACTACCGATACCCCTCATTACTACCAATACTCCCCCATTACTACCAATAACCTGCATTACTAACAATACCCCCAATTACTACCAATACCCCACATTACTAGCATTACCCCCCATTACTACCAATACCCCCCATTACTACCAATACCCCCATTACTACCAATACCCCCATTACTAACACCATTACTTGCAATATCCCCCATTACTAGCAATACCCCTCATTACTACCAAAACCCCCCTTTACTACCAATTCCCCATTTACTACCAATACCTCCCATTACTACCAATATTCCCCATACTAGCAATACCCCCATTACTAGCAATACCCCCCTTTACTAGCAATACCCCCACATTACTAGCAATACCCCCCATTACTAGCAATATCCCCATTACTAGCAATATCCCCCATTACTAGCAATACCCCACATTACTAGCAAGTACCCCCCCATTACTAGCTATACCCCCCATTATTTCCAATACCCCCATTACTAGCAATACCCCCCATTACTAGCAGTACCCCCCTATACTAGCAATACCCCCCATTTCTAGCAATTACCCCCCATTACTAGCAACATCCCCCCATTACTTCAAATACCCCCCATTACTAGCAATATCGCCCCCAATATTAGCAATAATCTCCAATACTAACACCATTACTAGCAATACCACCCCATTACTAGCAATACCCCCGATTACTACCGATACCCCTCATTACTACCAATACTCCCCCATTACTACCAATAACCTGCATTACTAACAATACCCCCAATTACTACCAATACCCCACATTACTAGCATTACCCCCCATTACTACCAATACCCCCCATTACTACCAATACCCCCATTACTACCAATACCCCCATTACTAACACCATTACTTGCAATACCCCCCATTACTAGCAATACCCCTCATTACTACCAAAACCCCCCTTTACTACCAATTCCCCATTTACTACCAATACCCCCCATTACTATCAATACATCCCATTACTAACACCATTACTAGCAATACCCCCCATTACTAGCAATAACCCCATTACTAACACCATTACTAGCAATACCCCCCATTACTACCAATACCCCCATTATTACCAATACCCCTCCATTACTACCAGTACCCCTCCATTACTACCAAAACCACTCCATTACTACCAAAATCCCCCATTACTACCAACACCCCCATTAATACCAATTCCCCCCATTACTAGCAATACCCCCCATTACTAGCAATACCCCCCATTACTACCAATACCTGACATTACTACCAATACCCCCCATTACTACCAATACCCCACATTAATACCAATACCCCCATTACTACCAATACCCCCCATTACAACCAATACCTCCCATTACTACCAATACCCCCCATACTAGCAATACCCCCACATTATTAGCAATACCCCCCATTACTAGCAATATCCCCATTACTAGCAATACCCCCCATTACTAGCAATACCCCACATTACTAGCAATTACCCCCCATTACTAGCTATACCCCCCATTACTTCTAATACCCCCATTACTAGCAGTACCCCCCTATACTAGCAATACCCCCCATTTCTAGCAATTACCCCCCCATTACTAGCAACATCCCCCCATTACTTCAAATACCCCCCATTACTAGCAATATCGCCCCCAATATTAGCAATATCCTCCAATACTAACACCATTACTAGCAATACCACCACATTACTAGCAATACCCCCGATTACTAGCAATACCCCCATTACTTCCATTACCCCCCCATTTCTACCAATACCCCCCATTACTACCAATACCCACCCATTACTACCAATACCCCCAAATTACTACCAATACCCCCCCATTACTACCAATACCCCCTATTACTACCAATACCCCCCAATTCTACCAATACCCCCCATTACTAGCAACATCCCCCCATTACTTCAAATACCCCAATTACTAGCAATATCGCCCCCAATATTAGCAATATCCTCCAATACTAACACCATTACTAGCAATACCACCACATTACTAGCAATACCCCCGATTACTAGCAATACCCCCATTACTTCCATTACCCCCCCATTTCTACCAATACCCCCCATTACTACCAATACCCACCCATTACTACCAATACCCCCAAATTACTACCAATACCCCCCATTACTACCAATACCCCCTATTACTACCAATATCCACCCATTACTACCAATACCCCCAAATTACTACCAATACCCCCATTACTACCAAAACCCCCTATTACTACCAATACCCCCCATTTCTACCAATACCCCCCATTACTACAGATATGCCCCCTTATTACCAATAACCCCATTATTACCAATACCCCTCCATTACTACCAATACCCCCCATTACTACCAATACCCCCCATTACTAGCAATACCACCCATTCCTAACACCATTATTAGCAATATCCCCCATTAATACTAATATCCCCCCATTACTACCAATACCCCCCATTACTATCCATACCCACCCTTTACTACCAATACCCCCCATTATTATCAATACGCCCCCATTACTACCAATACTCCCCCACTACGTCCAATACCCCCCATTACTACCAATACCCCCCATCACTACCAATACCCCCATTACTAGCAATACTACCCATTACTAACACTATTACTACCAATACCCCCCCATTACTACCAATAGCCCCCCATTACTAGCAATACGCCCCCATTACTACCAAAACCCCCCCCATTATTAGCAATACCCCCATTACTAACACCATTACTACCAATACCCCCCATTATTAGCAATACCCCTTATTACTACCAATACCCCCCATTACTACCAATTCCCCCCTTTACTACCAATACCCCCCATTACTACCAATACCCCCCATTACTAACACCATTACTAGCAATACCCCCCATTACTAGCAATACCCCCCATTACTAGCAATACCCCCCATTACTACCAATACCCCCCATTACTACCAATACCCCCATTACTACCAATACCCCCCATTACTAGCAATACCCCCCATTACTACCAATACCCCCCATTTCTACCAATTTCCCCCTTTACTACCAATACCCCTCATTACTACCAATACCTCCATTACTAACACCATTACTAGCAATGCCCCCCATTACTAGCAATACCACCCATTACTAGCAATGTCACCCATTACTAGCAATGCCACACATTACTACCAATACCCTACTTTACTACTAAACCCCCCCATTACTACCAATAACACCCCCCCCCCCATTGCTAGTATATAAAATAAAATCAGCTACACATTCCTTGTAGGAAAAATATAAAAACTAACCCTAACCCTAATATCAGTTACATAATTCTTTCATGGGAAAATATGGAAACTGACTCAAAACGAATATACTATCTTCCTAGTATAAATCAACTTATGGAGAGCTCCAAATGTTAAGTAAAAAAAATAATCAGCTACACAATTCTTCCTTGGGAAAATATAAAAACTAACCCTAAAACCCTAAATCCCTCACCCTAACCCATATACTATCTTTTTAGTATATATCAACTTAGGAAGAGCTCCAAATGGTATATAAAATAAAATCAGCTACACAATTCTTTCTTGGGAAAATATTTTAAAAAAAACTATCCTTAACCCTAACCAATAGACTATCTTCCTTGGATATATCAACTTAGTCTGGTTTCACACTGTAAAATTCATCCGTTTTAAAGATCCATTTGATGTTCCGTTATGAAAACCCTGAAAATCTGCCATTAAACATCCGTCAGAAAATCCCGTTATAGTCTATGGGATATTTACATTATCCGTTTTAATCCGTTATAGTCCGTTATTAATAACAGACGTTATTTTGTGACAGGAGAATGAACGGAAGAAATAGTGCATGCACTATTTCTTCCGTTACTATCTTCCGTCATAAAATAACGTCCATTATTAATAACGGATTATAACGGATTAAAACGGATAATGCAAAAATCCCATAGACTATAATAGGATTTTCTAATGGACGTTTAATGGCTGATTTTCAGGGTTTTCATAACGGAACATCAAACGGATCTTTAAAACGGATGAATTTTATAGTGTGAAAGCAGCCTTATTAGGGAGAGCTCCAAATGGTATATAAAATAAAATCAGCTACGCAATTCTTTCTTGGGAAAATATAAAAACTAACCCTAAAGCTAACCATAACCAATGTTCAATCTTTCTAGTAGATATCAACTTAGGGAGAGCTCCAAATGGTCTAAAAAATAAAATCAGCTACACATTCCTTTCTTGGGAAAACATGTAAACTAACCCTAACACTAACACTAATATCAGTTGCACAATCCTTTCATTGGAAAATATTTAAAACTAACCATAACCAATATACCATCTGCCTAGTATATATCAACTTAAGGAGAGCTCCAAATGGTGTACAAAATAAAATCAGCTACACATTCCTTTCTAGGGAAAGTACAAAAAATTAACCCTAACCAATATACTATCTGCCTAGTATATATCAACTTAGGGAGAGCTCCAAATGTTAAATAAAATAAAATCAGCTACACAATTCTTTCTTGGGAAAATATAAAAACTAACCCTGACGCTGACTCTGACCCTGACCCATATACTATCTTTCTAGTATATATAAACTTAGGGAGAGCACCAAATGGTATACAAAATAAAATCAGCTACACATTCCTTTCTTGGGAAAAAACTAAAACTAACCCAAACCCTACCCCTGACCCTAAGATCAGTTATACAATCCTTTCTTGGGAAAATATAAAAATATAGAAATAAATAAATAAAAAATAAATAAATAAATAAAATAACCCTAACCAATATACTATCTGCCTAGTATATATCAACTTAGAGAGAGCTCCAAATGTTATATAAAACAAAATCAGCTACACAATTCTTTCTTGGGAAATATAAAAACTGAAACTAAAACCTAACTAATATACTATCTTTTTAGTATATATCAACTTAAAGAGAGCTCCAAATGGTATATAAAATAAAATCAGCTACACAAGTTTTTCTTGGGAAAATATAAAAACTAAGCCTAACCCTATCCCTAATATCAGCTACACAATCCTTCCTTGTTAAAATATAAACATTAAAAATAACTCTAACAATAACCCTCACCCATTTACTATCTTCCTAGTATATATCAACTTAGGGAGAGCTCCAAATCGTATGTAAAATAAAACAAGCTACAAAATTATTTCTTGAGAAAATATAAAAACTAACCCCAACCCTAATCCTAACCAATTTACTATCTTCCTAGTATATATCAACTTAGCGAGAGCTCCAAATGGTATCTATATATATATAAAACTCAATGGGGGACATGTATCAAAGATTTTACCCCTAATTTGTGTGTATTTTTTTGCGCAAAATCTTGCGCAAGCCCTTTTTTTTGCACATTTTTTTGCACACGTTTTGGTAGAGCATGTCCTCCAGATGTGGCTAAATCGGGGTACCTTGGAGTGACATCTATAGTACACATGGATTTATTAACTGCATACTTTTCCTTTACAACAAAAATTTTGCCGCAAGAGCTGTTTTTTTCCCCCGCAAATATAAGCCATCTTGGACTTAACGTAGCAAGATACTCTAAATCATCGATTCTATTTTCCAAAGAGGGGATTGAGGAGATTACTATATTTACCCACAATTTATGAAGCTCATTGCGCTTGATTGATAAATTTAGTGCTTATGCGCATAATTTAGAATTCGGGAAAAGGGGTAAATTGCTTCTACCATACACAAATAATGATACATGTCCCCCAATGTGTGTATGTGTGTATGTTCCAGCATCATGTCCAAAGGCTAAAGATATTAACATGAAACTTGGCACACATGTTACTTATTTGTCAGCAACAAACATAGGATGGGTGACTTAACCCTTACTCACCCCCATTTGCCAGGGGCAGGTTTATGTTTAAAGTCCCATACAAGTCTATGGGCAATATATGTTACTGCATAACTTCCAAACAGACGGAGATATTTCCATAATACTTGGTCACATGTTACTTATATGTCCACTTAAAATATAGGATAGTTAATTTGACCCTTAACTACCCCCATTTATGAGGGTCTGGGTTTTTGTTTAAAGTCCCATGCAAAATTTAGTTCCCACATAACTTCCATACGGCTGGAGATATTTCAATACCTGGTACACATATTACAGATATGAGGACAGGATGGGAGGTCAGGATGGGAGGTCAGGATGGGAGGTCGGGATAGGAGGTCGGGATAGGAGGTCGGGATATGACAACAATATATGAGGTTGGGATATGAATCTTCCTAGTATATATCAACTTAGGGAGAGCTCCAAATGTCCTATAAAATAAAAATCAACTACACAAATCTTTCTTGGGAAAATACTAAAACAACTAAAACTAACCCTAACCCTAACCCTACTACTATATTCCTAGTATATATCAACTCAGGGAGATTTCCAAATGGTTTATAAAATAAAGCCAGCTACACAATCCTTTCTTGGGAAAATATAAAAACTAACCCTAATGTCAGCTGCAAAATCCTTTCTTAGGAAAATATGAAAACTAAAATTAACCCTAACCCTAGATACTATCTTCCTACTACATAGCAATTTAGGGAGAGATCCAAATGGTATTTAAAATAGCATCAGTAAGGGTGGTTTCACACCACGTTTTGTACTTATGGTTCCCGTATACGGCTGGGAGGAGGGGGCGGGGCTTATTCGCGGCACCCGCACCCAGCCGTATAGGGGAACCGTATTTAATGCATGTCTATGAGCCGACCGAAGTGAACCGTAGCCTCCGGTCAGCTGCGTTTTCGGCCGTATGAGGTTTCCCGACCGCAGGCAAAAATGTGGTCAACCGCGTTTTTGCCTACAGTCGGGAAACTGCATCCGGCCGAAAACGCAGCAGCACCATTATAAAAAAAAAAAAAAGAACTAACCCTAACCAATATACTATCTTCCTAGTTTAGATCAACTTAGGGAGAGCTCCAAATGGAATATAAAATAAAACCAGCTACACAATCCATTCTTGAAAAAATATAAAAATATAACCCTACCCCAAATATCAGCTACACAATCCTTCCTTGGGAAAATATAAAAACTAAAATTAGCCCTAACAATAACTCTCAACCATTTACTATCTTCTAGTATATATCAACTTAGGGAAAGCTCCAAATGGTATATAAAATAAAACCAGCTACACAATCCTTTCTTTGGAAAATATGAAAACTAAAATTAACCCTAACCCTAAATAATATACCGTATATACTCGAGTATAAGCCGACCCGAGTATAAGCCGAGACCCCTAATTTTAACCCAAAATCCCAGGAAAAGTTATTGACTCGAGTATAAGCCTAGGGTGGGAAATACCTCATCCCCCCCTGTCATCATCCAGACCCGTCATTAACATCCTCATCATCATCCCCTTGTCATCATCCCACACATCCCCCCTTCATCATCCCCTTATCATCCCACACATCCCCCCTTCATCATCCCCTTATCATCCCACACATCCCCCCTTCATCATCCCCTTATCATCCCACACATCCCCCCTTCATCATCCCCTTATCATCCCACACATCCCCCCTTCATCATCCCCTTATCATCCCACACATCCCCCCTTCATCATCCCCTTATCATCCCACACATCCCCCCTTCATCATCCCCTTATCATCCCACACATCCCCCCTTCATCATCCCCTTATCATCCCACACCCCCCCCCCCCTTCATCATCCCCACACCCCCCCTTCATCATCCTCTTCTCATCATTCGCCCTCAGTGGTCTTCAACCTGCGGACCTCCGGAGGTTTCAAAACTACAACTCCCAGCAAGCCCGGGCAGCCATCGGCTGTCCGGGCTTGCTGGGAGTTGTAGTTTTGAAACCTCCGGAGGTCCGCAGGTTGAAGACCACTGCGGCCTTCAACATCATCTAGCCCCCCTCTCACCCCCTTTAGTTCTGAGTACTCACCTCCGCTCGGCGCTGGTCCGGTCCTGCAGGGCTGTCCGGTGAGGAGGTGGTCCGGTGAGGAGGTGGTCCGGTGAGGAGGTGGTCCGGTGGGGAGGTGGTCCGGGCTGCTATCTTCACCGGGGGCGCCTCTTCTCCGCGCTTCCGGCCCGGAATAGAGCCGTTGCCTTGGCAATGACGCAGAATTACGTTGGCAATGAACGCACCTCTGCGTCGTTGTCACGGCAACGTGACTATTCTGAGGCCGGGCCCGAAGCGCTTAGAAGAGGCCTCCCCGGTGAAGATAGCAGCCCGGAACCAGTATCCCACCGGACCACCTCCTCACCGGACAGTCCTGCAGGACCGGACCAGCGCCGAGCGGAGGTGAGTACTCAGAACTAAAGGGGGTGAGAGGGGGCTGGATGATGTTGAAGGCCGCAGTGGTCTTCAACCTGCGGACCTCCGGAGGTTTCAAAACTACAACTCCCAGCAAGCCCGGACAGCCGATGGCTGCCCGGGCTTGCTGTGAGTTGTAGTTTTGAAACCTCTGGAGGTCCGCAGGTTGAAGACCACTGCGGGTGGGGGAGTTCACTCGAGTATAAGCCGAGGGGGGTGTTTTCAGCACGAAAAATCGTGCTGAAAAACTCGGCCTATACTCGAGTATATATGGTACTATCTTCCTAGTACATATCAATTTAGGGAGAGCTCCAAATGGTATTTAAAATAGTATCAGTTACACAATACTTTCTTTGTAAACGATAAAAAATAAAATAACCCTAACCAATATATTATCTTGCTACTATATATCAACTTAGGGAGAGCTTCAAATTTTACATAAAATAAAATCAGCTACACAATTCATTCTTGGGAAAATATAAAAACCCTAACCCAAACCCATATACTATCTTCCTAGTATATATAAACTTGGGGAGAGCTCCAAATAGTTTATAAAAAAAAATCAGCTACACAATTCTTTCTTGGGAAAATATAAAAACAAAAACTAACCCTAACCAATATACTATCTTCCTAGTATATATCACCTTATGGAGAGCTCCAAATGGTATATAAAATAAAATCAGCTACACAATTCTTTGTTGGGAAAATATATATAAAAAAAAAATTATCCTTAACCCTAACAAATTTACTATCTTCCTAGGATATATCAACTTAGTCTGCTTTCACACTATAAAATTCATCCGTTTTAAAGATCCGTTTGATGTTCCGTTATGAAAACCCTGAAAATCTGCCATTAAACGTCCGTTAGAAAATCCCATATGTCCGTTAGAAAATCCCATTATAGTCTATGGGATTTTTACATTATCCGTTTTAATCCGTTATAGTCCATTATTAATAACGGACGTTATTTTGTGACAGGAGAATGAACGGAAGAAATAGTGCATGCACTATTTCTTCCGTTACTATCTTCCATCATAAGATAACGTCCATTATTAATAACGGATTATAACGGATTAAAAAGGATAATGCAAAAATCCCATAGACTATAATGGGATTTTCTAACGGACGTTTAATGGCCGATTTTCAGGGTTTTCATAACGGAACATCAAACGGATCTTTAAAACGGATGAATTTTATAGTGTGAAAGCAGCCTTATTAGGGAGAGCTCCAAATGGTATATAAAATAAAATCAGCTACACAATTGTTTCTTGGAAAATATAAAAACTAACCCTAACCATAAACCATATACTATCTTTCTAGTATATATAAACTTAGGGAGAGCACCAAATGGTATACAAAATAAAATCATCTACACATTCCTTTCTTGGGAAAAAAACACAAACTAACCCAAACCCTACCCCTGACCCTAAGATCAATTATACAATCCTTTCTTGGGAAAATATTTAAAAAAAATTAAATAAATTAACCCTAACCAATATACTATCTTCCTAGTATATATGAACTTAGGGAGAGCGCCAAATGGTATATAAAATAAAATCAGCATCACAATTCTTTCTTGGGAAAATATAAAAACTAACCCCAACCCTCACTCTAACCCTAACCAATATACTATCTTCCTAGTATATGTCGACTTAGAGAGAGCTCCAAATGTTATATAAAATAAAATCAGCTACACAATTTTTTCTTGGGAAAATGTAAAAAATTAACCCTAACCCTAACCAATATATTATCTGCCTAGTATATATCAACTTAGGGAAAGCTCCAAATGGTATATAAAATAAAATCAGCTACACAATTCTTACTTGGGAAAATATAAAATCTAACCCAAACCCTCACCCTAATCAATAGAATATCTTCCTAGTATACATCAACATAGGGAGAGCTCCAAATGGTACATAAAATAAAATCAGCTACACACTCCTTTTTTGGGAAAATATAAAAACTAACCCTAACCCTAATATCAGTTACACAATCCTTTCATGGGAAAATATAATAACTAACCCTAACCAATATGCTATCTTCCTAGTATATATCAACTTAGGGAGAGCTCCAAATGTTAAATAAAATAAAATCAAGTAAAACACAATTCTTTCTTGGGAAAATATAAAAAAAAAAAAAAAAAAAACTAACCCTAACCAATTGAATATCTTCCTAGTATATATCAACTTAGAGAGAGCTCCAAATGGTATATAAAATAAAATCAGCTACACATTTATTTCTTAGGAAAATATAAACACTAACCCTAACCAATGTTCAATCTTCCTAGTAGATATCAACTTAGGGAGAGCTCCAAATGGTATAACCGTAAGGCTAGGTTCAGACTACGGAATTTCCACTTACTATAATGCATAGTGTACTAAATGGTTTTCCGTTCACAAATTCACACTTCGGAATTTGGGAAGCGGAAAATCCGGATGTAAAATCCGCTAGAAAATGTCCGCCTGAAGAAAGGGGTTGCTCTTTCTTCAGGCGGAAATCCTAGCGGAACACAAAGCAGTCTATAGCAGACCGCAGTGTCCACACGGTCCTAGCGCCGACTAATTCAGTCGGCGCAGGTGGAACTCGGAATCTCCGGGCGGAAATTTTCTGCCCGGAGATTCCGTAGTCTGAACCTAGCCTAACCCTACCTCTAATATCAGTTACACAATCATTTAATGGGAAAATATAAAAAACTAACCATAACCAATATAATATCTGCCTAGTATATATCAACTAAGGGAGAGCTCCAAATGGTATACAAAATAAAATCAGCTACACATTCCTTTCTTGGGAAAATACAAAAACTAACCCTACCCCTAACCAATATACTATCTTTCTAGGATATATCAACTTAGGGAGAGCTCCAAATTGAATATAAAATAAATTCAGCTACACAATGCTTTCTTGGGAAAATATATATAAAAAAAAATCTAACCCTAACCAACCAATATACTATCTTCCTAGCATATATCAACTTAGGGAGAGCTCCAAATGGTATATAAAATAAAATCAGCTTCACAATGCTTTCTTGGGAAAATATAAAAACTAACCCTAACCCTCACCCTAACCGATTTACTATCTACCTAGTATATATCAACTTAGGGAGAGCTCCAAATGGTAAATAAAATAAAATCAGCTAAAAAATTATTTCTTGGGAAAATATAAAAAACTAACCTTAACCAAATTACTATCTTCCTAGTATATATCAACTTAGGGAGAGCTCCAAATGGTATATCAAATAAAATCAGCTAAAAAATTATTTCTTGGGAAAATATAAAAACTAACCTTAACCCTACCCCTAACACTAAAATCAGTTACACAATCCTTTCATGGGAAAATATAAAAAAAAAAAAAACTAACCCTAACCAATATACTATCTTCCTAGTATATATAAACTTAGGGAGAGCTACAACTGTTAAATAAAATAAAACCTGCTACACAATTCTTTCTTGGGAAAATATAAAAACTAAAACTAACCCTAACACTACCTTTCTAGAATATATATCAACTTAGGGAGAGCTCCAAATGGTATATAAAATAAAATCAGCTACACAATTCTTTCTTGGGAAAATATAAAAACTAAAACTAACCCATATACTATCTTTCTAGTATATATCACCTTATGGAGAGCTCCAAATGGTATACAAAATAAAATCAGCTACACATTCCTTTCTTGGGAAAAAACAAGAACTAACCCAAACCCTACCCCTGACCCTAATATCAGTTATACAATCCTTTCTTGGGAAAATATATAAAAAAAAAAAAATTAAAAAAATAAAATAAAACTAACCCTAACCAATATACTATCTACCTAGTATATATCAACTTAGGGAGAGCTCCAAATGTTATATAAAAAAAAAATCAGCTTCACAATTCTTTCTTAGGAAAATATATATATATAAAAAAAAAAAACTAACCCTAACCAATATACTATCTTCCTAGTATATATCAACTTAGGGAGAGCTCCAAATATTACATAAAATAAAATCAGCTACACAATTCTTTCTTGGGAAGATATAATAAAAAAAAAAAAAAAAAAAAAAAAAAAAAAACCCTAAACAATATCCTATCTTCCTAGTATATATCAACTTAGGGAGAGCTCCAAATGGCATAAAAAATAAAATCAGCTACACATTCCTTTCTTGGGAATATATGAAAACTAACCTTAACCCTACCCCTAACCCTAATATCAGTTACACAATCCTTTCATGGGAAAATATAAAAAAAAAATAAACTAACCCTAACCAATAAGCTATCTTCCTAGTATATATCAACTTAGGGAGAGCTCCAAATGTTAAATAAAATAAAATCAGCTACACAAATCTTTCTTGGGGAAATATAAAAACTAACCCTAACACTAACCAATATATTATCTGCCTAGTATATATCAACTTAGGGAGAGCTCCAAATGGTATACAAAACAAAATCAGCTACACATTCCTTTCTTGGGAAAATACAAAAACTAACCCTAACCCTACCCCTACCCCTCACCCTAATATCAGTTACATAATCCTTTCTTGGGAAAATATTTAAATACTAACCCTAACCAAGATATTATCTTCCTAGTATGTATCAACTTAAGGAGAGCTCCAAATAGTATAAAAAATAAAATCAGCTAAACAATTCTTTCTTGGGAAAATATAAAAACAAAAACTAACCCTAACCAATATACTATCTTCCTAGTGTATATCAACTTAGGGAGAGCTCCAAATGGTATATAAAATAAAATCAGCTACACAATTTTTTCTTGGGAAAATATAAAAACTAACCCTAACCCTAATATCAGCTACACAATCCTTCCTTGCTAAAATATAAACACTAAAATTAACCCCTAACAATAACCTTCACCCTCACCCATTTACTATCTTCCTAGTATATATCAACTTAGGGAGAGCTCCAAATCGTATATAAAATAAAACAAGCTACAAAATTATTTCTTGGGAAAATATAAAAACTAACCCTAATCCTAACCAATTTACTATCTTCCTAGTATATACCAACTTAGGGAGAGCTCCAAATGGTAACTATCTTTCCTCTTCGTCCCCCTACGGCAGCACAGAAGTGATATTCTGGTCTCCAATTCCCCACTAGGACCACCCACCTAAAATGAACATAATTAATTAAGAAGCAGACCCCCAGCCCTATATAGTACTCCTTCACACACTCCACACTGTGTAATAAAATAGACTGACTGATGCAAATCACACTTTTATTGGGTGGGTGTGTGTGCTGCCTTCGGGGGACTCGAGGAAAGTAGAATTACGGTAAGTATAAATACCCACTTTCCTCTTTGTCCCCCTACGGCAGCACAGAAGGGATATAACATAGACAAGAAAGGGGGGGATCAAGATTTAGATACTGCCGACAACACCCTAGTACTAAAGGCTGGACTCTTGGTTTGTACGTCCAGCCGGTAATGCCTGGCAAAAGTAGACGAAGATGACCATGAGACAGCATTGCAGATTTCCACCAAGGATACTTGCTCCCTCTCTGCCCAGGACGCTGAAGTGGAACGTGTAGAATGCGCCTTGAGGGGATGTGGTGGCTCCTTTGCATCTCTGGCATAAGCTTCAACAATTGTAGTGCCAATCCACCTAGCCAAAGTGTCTTTAGATGCTTTGCTGCCTTTTTTGCTCCCAGATACAAGAACAAAAAGATTTTCCTCTTTTCTAAATGCTTCCACTCTATGTAGATAGCACTGCAGAGACCTTTACACATCCAATTTATTGAACCTTTCCTGTTCCTCTGATGCTGGTTCGGGGAAAAATTCTGGAAGAAATATTTCCCTGTTTATATTCTCTGCTGTGGGCACTTTAGGTACAAAAGTTGGCATGGTTCTCAGGCGAACGCCATCTGGTAGAATCCTCAGGTACGGTTCCATAGACGACAAGGCTTGCATTTCTCCAATTCTTTTAGCCGACGTTACCGCAATAAGAAAAAGCAACTTCATGAATAACCATTTTAAGTCTATAAGTTCTAGAGGTTCAAAAGGCGTTTTTGTTAAAGCATTAAGGACTAAGGAAAGATCCCATGAAAATATTAAAAACTAAGCCTAACCAATATACTATCTGCCTAGTATATATCAACTTAGGGAGAGCTCCAAATGGTATACAAAATAAAATCAGCTACACATTCCTTTCTTGGGAAAATACAAAAACTAACCCAACCCTATCCCTACCCCTCACCCTAATATCAGTTACATAATCCGTTCTTGGGAAAATATAAAAAAAAAAAAAAAAAAAACTAACCCTAACCAATATATTTTCTTCCTAGTATATATCAACTTAGAGAGAGCTCCAAATGTTATATAAAACAAAATCAGCTACACAATTCTTTCTTGGGAAAATATTTTAAAAAAATAAAAATAAAAAAATAAAAGTAACCCTAACCAGTGTACTATCTTCCTGGTATATATCAACATAGGGAGAGCGCCAAATGATATATAAAATAAAATCAGATACATAATTTTTTCTTGGGAAAATATAAAAACTAACCCAAACGAACGGATATATTTCCATAATACTTGGTCACATGTTACTTATATTATCTTCCTAGTATATATCAACTTAGAGAGAGCTCCAAATGTTCTATAAAACAAAATCAGCTACACAATTCTTTTTGGGAAAATATAAAAAAAAAACAAAAAAAAAAAAAAACTAACCCTAACCAGTATACTATCTTCTTAGTATATATCAACTTAGGGAGAGCTCCAAATAGTATATAAAATAAAATCAGATACACAATTTCTTCTTGGGAAAATATAAAAACTAACCCAAACGGACGGAGATATTTCCATAATACTTGATCACATGTTACTTATATGTCCACTTAAGATATAGCATAGTTAATTTGACCCTTAACTACCCCCATTTGTGAGGGTCGGGGTTTTTGTTTAAAGTCCCATGCTAAATTTTGTTCCCACATAATTTCCATATGGCTGGAGATATTTCAATACCTGGTACACATATTACAGATATGAGGACGGGATACGAGGTCGGGATACGAGGTCGAGATAGGAGGATGGGATAGGAGGTCATGATAGGAGGTCGGGATAGGAGGTCGAGATAGGAGGACGGGATAGGAGGTCGGGATATGACAACAATATATGAGGATGGGATATGAATCTTCCTAGTATATATCAACTTAGGGAGAGCTCCAAATGGCATATAAAATAAAATCAACTACACAATTCTTTCTTGGGAAAAAAAAAAAAACTAACCCTAACCCAAATACTATCTTCCTAGTATATATCAACTTAGGGAGATTTCCAAATGGTATATAAAATAAAATCAGCTACACAATTCTTTCTTGGGAAAATACAAAAAATAACCCTACAAAATCCTTTCTTAGGAAAATATGAAAACTAAAATTAACTCTAACCCTAGATACTATCATCCTACTACATAGCAATTTAGGGAGAGCTCCAAATGGTATTTATAAATAGTATCAGTAAGGGTGGTTTCACACCACGTTTTGTACTTACGGTTCCCCTATACGGCTGTGAGGAGGGGGGCGGGGCTTAATCGTGGTGCCCTCACCCAGCCGTATAGGGGAACCGTATTTAATGCATGTCTATGAACCGACCGGATTGAACCGCGTTTTCGGCCGTATGCGGTTTCCCGGCCGCAGGCAAAAACATGTTCAACCGCGTTTTTGCCTACGGTCGGGAAACTGCATACGGCCGAAAACACAGCTGACCGGAGGCTGCGGTTCCCTCCAGTCGGCTCATAGACATGCATTAAATATGGTTCCCGTATACGGCTGGGTGCGATTTAGTACCTGTTAAGCTGTCAAGGTGCTCCATATCGTCAAAATCCAAACAATAGTAACCACCGGCTGGTGTTTTACAAAAATACAGATTTTTTTCTGCGTATAGTTAGTGCCCTCATCAGTGCATACCGCATAGGTACATCCAAGTATTGTACCATTTATTACCTGTTAATCTGTCAAGGTGCTCCAAACCGTCAAAGCCCAAACAATAGTATTCACCGGCTGGTGTTTTATAAAAATACAGAGTTTTTTTTTCTGTGAAAGGACAGTCCTATGCTGTTCCCTCTCCTAAAGAAGTATCTTATGCTGTGGGTTCAGCTCCACTATTTACTGAGGACCATCAAATAGAGGACAGTCAGCAGCTACTGGACAGCCAAGAAGGGGAGGAGACATGCGCCGCTTGCTTTGCTAGGCGGCCAAGTAGTTATGCGGAGAGTGACGTGGGAGGCGGTGTTGCAAGTGTTCAGGGTCCTGAAGCAGACACTGTTGGGGAGCCTGAGGAGGACATCAGTGACGTGCACACAACAGTTGATGATGATGAAGCCAATCGCAATTGGGAGCCGGGTGCAGAAGGGGCTTCATCATCATCAGAAGAGAGTTGCAGGTTGCCCTTGAGGCAGCAAGGCGGTAGCACAGTTGGCAGTCAGCGTGGTGGCAGGAGTGGAAATTCAGGAGCCAGAACATCGTGTCTGCGCTGCGACAAGTAAGTGTGAAACATGCGCCCTGCATGGCACACGTGTTGAATCTGGTTGTCAAGCACTTCCTCAAGTCTTCACCCCATTTGCAAAACATCCTGAAAATGGCAAGGAAACTGTGCATGCACTTCAGCCACTCGTACACCGCCAAGCACACCTTCCTTGAGTTGTAGTGTCAGGACGGTATCCCACAACATAGTCTTATTTGTGACGTTGCCACACGTTGGAATTCCACCCTCCATATGTTGGATATGAACAAAGAAAAGCCATCACCGATTTCTTGATGATCCAAGCAGATAGGAGTAGTCCCCTGTGTAACTTCAATGTGAACCTGTGGCAGCTCATACATGACACCTGCCGTTTGCTGAGGCCCTTTGAGGAAGCCACATTGTTTGTGAGTCGCCTGGATTACACCATGAACAACGTAATTCCACTCCTACATTTTATACGACAAATGATTGAAACCATGGCTGATCACGGCAATGGAGACATTGCGCCTACATATCAAGGCTACATGAGCCCTGTGAGGGCTGAACTGGAGGAGGATGAGGGGCAGAGCGGAGCACAGTTTAGGTTGGATGAGATGGCCGGTGTTTCTAGTCTTCGGACAGGAGAGGAGGAGCTGGAGAGTTATGAGGAAGTTGAGACAGAGGACCCATACACACCGTGGCAGTATGCAGTGGAGATGGAGGCAGGTAGTCCCTCCGAGTCACTGGCGCAAATGGCACGATGCATGCTCAGTTGCTTGCGTAGTGACCCCCAAATTGTCAAAATTTGTCAGCGGGATGGCTTCTGGATCTCCACCTTATTAGACCCTCGCTACTGTCCCAAAATGGGGTCCTTTTTTACACCCACTGAGAGGGAGGACAAACTGACCTACTACAGAGAGATTCTACGTAGTCAGTTGGCTGATGCCTATCGGCCACATGGTGCATCCCTCGCAGGTCTGACTCGGGGGGCCCTCTGCGCTCACCTTCCACTGCTGGGGAGGGGAGGGGTGGGAGGAGCAGTACCAGCTCAATCAGGAGCAGCCTGAGTCTACAGTCGCTGATGAATAGTTTTCTTCACCCGCATAGTGAAGCAACTCATCAGCAGCAGGTAGACATTCCTCATTTCTACTGAGGAAGGGGTCGGAGGTCTTTGTTTCCCAGTACCCCGAAACGCGTCTAGAAATCTGGCACTATTCACACAGTCACCACCAGCGTCCATCTGCAAATACCTCAGCAACAGAGGAGTTAAACTTGTACTACTCCGCCCTGCCTGGCTGTAACCTTACCTTCCATTGCATCGCATAGCCTCATCTCCTGCTTCCACGTGGGACGTCAATCCCAGACCTTCCATTGCTCCCGGAGTACCATCACCAGCAGACCCGTTGTCGCACCCTAGCCGACTGACACTCCTGCCGGAGTGCCAGATTAGTGCCGTCTGTGCTAAGCCGGTAAGCGAACGAGGTCCCGAGCACTGCAACTGCCGCTTGCTCCCCTGCCATCAGAGCTCACGATACGTAACATCTATCTGCGCCCCCCTGCCAACGGGGCTGCTAAGAGAGATCTACCTATCTGTGCCCCCCTTCCACCCATTGGGGCACATGAGGATCATAAGGCTGCGACCCATCTACTACAACATACCAAGCCAGAAGCAGTGATGAGAGATACTCTGTATCATTCATTCATCAACTTTTTAATAATTTTTTTCATTGACTTTATGTTACAATCATTTTGTTACAAATCCATACATTTTTCACGGAATTATTTTTTTATTGGTATTTTTATTTTTATATTTTTTTATCTGAAGATTCATGGACTTATTTAAATATTAATCTATTCACATATTCTTTGATACCTCACTAGGGCCCAGTGAGATCTTCGTTAGATAAATGCCAGTATAATGTGATATTTTGCTACTATTTTATTTATATATATATTACATTTTATATCTGAATTAAAAGCAATTTTTGAATAAACGCTGTTATATTTATCTTTGTCCACACCATTTTGCACCATTGGTGAGGTCCTAGAGGCATAAGCTATAGGTTTTTATCAATTTACACTATTGTTGCCGGTGGGGTCCAGCTTTAGCTTTAATTGCCTCTGTCCTTCTGTTGTGAGATGCACCTTATTTTTAAGACATGGAGCAGGACCTGAACCAGCAGGTGGTGGCATATCTTGACATTGCGATGCCAACAACCATTGAAGATCTGCTGGACTTCTGGGCAGCCAAACTTGATTTATGGCCACAACTAGCAGAGTTTGCCCTGGAAAAGCTGTCCTGCCCGGCCAGTAGTGTGCCATCAGAGCAGGTGTTTAGTGCGGCCGGGGCCATAGTCACCCCTAGACAAACTCATCTGTCCACCAAAAATGTGGAGAGACTGACGTTTGTCAAGATGAATCAGGGATGGATCAGCCAGGATTTCCAGCCACCAATGCCAGATGCCTCAGAGTAGATTGACCATGCTGCTACACCAACATTTCCCAATTATGGTTGGTTATGAAACCCTCTTGGGTTATCAATTAGGGTTATGAAACCCTCTTTGGTACTGCGATTGCCTGCTCCTGGATCATCCTGTGTCTTTCAGGAACTACTTGCCTCACTGATGCTTCTGACCTTGGGCCTTTCATTTTTGGATGTTTAGCAGTAGCTAAATATATGCTTAATGCAAATGTAAACATTGATCTTTAAATGTAAGGGGTTATGAAACCCTCTTGGGTACTGCGAATGCCTGCTCCACACTCATTCTGTGTCTTTCAGGAACTACTTGCCTCATTGCCCTCAGGCCTTGGGCCTTCAATTTTTGGATGTTTAGCAGTAGCTAAATACATGCTTAATGCAAATTTCAACATTCATCTTTAAATGTAAGGGGTTGGTTATGAAACCCTCTTGGGTACTGCGAATGACTGCTCCTGACTCATTCTGTGTCTTTCGGGAACTACTTGCCTCCCTGATGCCTCAGGCCTTGGGCCTTCAATTATTGGAAGTTTAGCAGTAGCTAATACATGCTTAATGCAAATTTCAACAATGATCTTTAAATTCTCGTCGGTCGGCTAGGGCCTTCTCCAACCCCGCCGGGGCCGATCCGATGACCTCACTAAACCATCCAATAGGTAGTAGAGACTTGCGGTGTGTACCAAGGGAAGGGGCTTAATTAACCCAAGCTTATGATCGGCGCTAAGTTGTGATTCTTCTTTCCTGGCAAATAATTGCAATCCCTGATCCTTACCACGAACGGGGTTCAGTGGGTTACCCGCACCTGTCAGTGAAAGATAGACACATGCTGTCCATTCAGTGTAGCGCGCGTGCATCCCCGGACATCTGAGGGCATAACACACCTGTTATTGCTCGATCTTGCGAGTGATCGTGCAATGTAAGGGTTTATTAAAGCCTCTTCGGTACTGCTGATGCCTACTCCTCACTGCTCCTGTGTCTTTCAGGAACTACTTGACTTCATGATGCTTCTGGGCTTGGGCCTTTAATTTTAGGATTTTTGAAATACATACATACATGCTTAATTTAAATTTCAACATTTATGGTGCAATGTAAGGGGTTATTAAACACTCTTGGGTAATGTTTTTTTCAAATTTTCTGATAATTATCACAGTAATAAACTTGAATTTTCCACAATAATAATCATTACATCATTGAACGATTGTTGCGTGTGATCTTTTTAGTAAAATTTAAAAAAAAAAAATACGCAGAGGGATGAACTCTGCTTCTTTATTTCATAAAAAAAATATTTTATAGAAGAATGTCTTTTGGTGGTCCACCGTCCTGCATGATAGAGTCTTCTGGACTCTTGGATATGTGCTTGTTCTTAAACAAAGGTACAAAAACCAAAAATGGCCGGCCAGGACTATGGAGACGTTGCGCCTACATCTTACGGCCACATGAGCCCTGTGGGTGCTTGTGAGATTAGGTCCTTTGTACCCACACGGCGGGGTCAAGGACACAAATTTTGATTTAAATTTCAAATAAAGAAATCACACATTTCAATGGTCTCCTCATGCTTCAGCCAACTCCAGGTTGCGTCATTCTGGTAATATATAGTGAGCAGTCGCTGTCCTATATTTTCGTAAAAATTTTTCGTAAAAAATATTTGTCTTTTTTATTAGGGATTGTGAAGCTTTGGTGCGTCAGCCAACTCCAGCCTGTGTCATTCAGGCAATATATGGTTTACTGATGGCGCTGCTGGGCCTGGGTCTGGGAATTTCAAATTTTCACATAGGTAGCACCCGCTATCCATAAGTCTTCTTCATAAATTTCTACAATTGTTGTGTTTTTTTTGGAGGGATTGTGAAGCCCTAGTGTGTACTCATGCATCAGCCAACTCCAGGCTGTGTCATTCAGGCAACATATAGGTAGCACCCACTGTTGTAAATATTCTTAAAATTATTCAAAAAATGGTTGTTTTTTTCTTTGGGATTCTGAAGCCCTGGTGTGTACTCAGTGCTGCTTCCTGCTACACTCTGTCAGCCGTTGGCCCTGTGACAGTGTGCTACTCCGCCTCCACATCCTCAACTGTGTCTTAAGCCTCCACTGCCCGGACAAGTCTCAGTGGCCCTTCAGCATACCATGTGTGCTGGTCACGGCGGTGTCACACTGTTCTTCACATGGTTTGCCTAGGCGAGAAGTCTTGGAAACAATGTCCGGTCAGGGCAATGGAGACGTTTTGCCTAAATCCCACGGCCACATGAGCCCTGGGGGGGCTTGTTGGATTTGGTCCTTCATACCCACACGCTGGGGTCCGGGACACGCAAAGGTTGTTTTAAATTTCAAATCAAAAAATGATGGCGCTGCTGGGCCTGGGTCTGGGAATTTCAAATGTTCTCATGGGTAGCACCCGCTAACCAAAATCTTTTTCAAAAATTTCTAAAATTGTGGTGTTTTTTGGGGGGGATTGTGAAGCCCTGGTGTGTACTCGTGCATCAGCAAACTCCAGGCTGTGTCATTCAGGCAATATATGGGTTACTGATGCCGCTGTTGGGCCTGGGTCTGGGAATTTCAAATTTTCTCACAGGTAGCACCTGCTATCCAAAGTCATCGGTTTAATTATCTTAATTCAGCTTTTAATCTTAGGGATTGTGAAGGCCTAGTGCCTACTCATGCTGCTGGCAACTCCGGGCTGTGCCATTCATCCACTATATGGTCTCCTCATGCAGCCAACACCTCCATGCTGTGTCATTCAGCCACTATATGGTCTCCTCATGCTGACAACATGTCCATGCTGTGCCATTCAGCCACTATATGGTGTCCTCATGCTGCCAACACCTCCACGCTGTGCCATTCAGCCACTATATGGTCTCCTCATGCTGCCAACTCCTCCAAGCTGTGGCATTCAGCCACTATATGGTGTCCTCATGCTGCCAACACCTCCACACTGTGCCATTCAGCTACTATATGGTATCCTCATGCTGCTAACACCTCCATTCTGTGTCATTCAGCCACTATATGGTGTCCTCATGCTTCAGCCTCATCCAAGCTGTCATTCAGCCACTATATGGTGTCCTCTTGCTGCCAACACCTCCACGCTGTGCCATTCAGCCACTAAATGGTCTCCTCATGCTGCCAACACCTCCACGCTGTCATTCAGTCACTATATGGTCTCCTGACACTGATGCCACCACCAGGCTCTGTTATTGTGCTGCTGTGCGGCAGTGATTCTAAAAGTGATGCCGGTAATCTGCATGTTATTCTGAATAACAGTATTAATTCCCTAACCCAGCACACTCCATATGCATTTGAGAACATAGCAAAGTGTTCTATACCCCTATAGAGGCTGTATGTAGGCTAGAAATAGCCATTTTTAATATAGATTCGCCGCGAAAAAATTCAGATCGAAATAAACTTTTTCAGAAAATTTGGCAAATCGGCCGAATCGAATTTTTGAAAAGTTCGCTCATCTCTAAACAGAGTCTCTACAGATATAGCTGAGCAGCGATTGACAGTTGGTTGGGATCAGATAAGCTCAATTTAGCTTCTTAGGGATTGTGTAGCGTGGATTTAGGTCCAGTGATCTTGCGGAGGGTAGTGGAGAATTGTTTAGTATATCCGCTTTGATATAGGCCGCTTTGATATAGCCGTTTTGGATTGGTCTATAACAACTGTCACTCACCGTTACATTGCATTGTGGGTGAACACGTCATGGGAACCTCCAAAGGTCCTGTAGCAAAACCAAAGAGTTCTAAGCCTGATCACGTGACCCGCAGGTCCTGCTACGCTGAACAGGTAGGCAATAAAATATATACATATTTACACTTATATTTGTATACATTTCTATACAGTTATAGATTAACTGAGGGGTGACAAGGGGATAACTATAAAAGATGGACCCCGACGTTCCTAGGGACTCTGACAATGGCGACCTCAATAAAGGTAACATATGAAATACGGTACATGGACACCACAAACCACCTTACTTAAAACAAGTCGACCCCGACGCCTGTGCCCTAAGGCAGAGGAATTAGGACAGGATTATTTATACATGCTATACATCCTGACAAAATCTGAGTAAACATTAAACACCTTGGTACTTTCTGGTCACTCTGACTAGCATCTTGACTAGACAATATTGAAGCTATCTAGACATTTAAAGCTTTCTAGACATTTTGAAGCTTTCTAGACAGTAATGAAGCTATCTAACTTTTAGTTTCTACCTCCTTAGACATTTTATATAGCTCTCTATAACATTTATGAGGCTAACTATACATTTATATACAGCTTTCTATACATTTAGTTTCAAGCTGACTACACATTTTTTGAAATCTCACCACATTTTTCTTTTTGCCACGATGAGTCACCTTTTAGTACACAGAAGGGTATATTGGCTTGCCCGAGGCTCTCTACCAATAAGGTTAGCTACTAGGGTCTATCGGCTACACACTACTTACCCCTACAATACAACTGTATAACCTACCTAGGTTACCTTTAGAAATACGTGTTTAATCTTTAGCTCCAAGAGCACCTACTGGCCAGGTAGAGCATATCACACACGTAATAAAGAGAAAAGAAAAATGAGTGTACCTAACAGTGGCAGGAATTGCATATCAATAGGCTACAATTCCTAAGTGTTTATTGAATGTGAGACATATTTTTATTTTTGTGTATGTACTGAAGTAGTACATTCAAGTGAGTTATTTAAGTACTATGTGTGCAAGTACTGCTTACTAGTTAGTCTTGCTATCTTAAGGGTAGTTTACCCTGTTATTTTTGTTGAGAAAGGTGCTAGCGATTGGCGACTGGAATGCTACTCTCGGAGGAGCCGGGAGAGTCACCTATTTAGAAACTACTAAAACTCCTTTTTAGTATTTTTTATTAGTATGTACATGTATACAAGAATTATTTAAATTTTTTGTGTTTGGTGTACACGTGCGTCTAGCGGACAATTTTCCGTGTACAACATTTACTTGCTTTTTATATACACAGACACAAAGCTATTTTTTTTCTGTGTACAAGAACCATATACATTTTTATTATACAAGCTTACACATTTATTAAGACTCCAACAAGGGTCAGGCGCATACACCTGATAAGTGCAAATTTTAGCAAGAGAGTCCTATGAATTTAGGGTTATGTACATAGAACGGACGTGTAAGGATCTGCAGTCCACCTACACTAGGAGTCTATATTTCACGGTTGCCCCAAATCAACCGGGTAAAAAACTTACAAATCTCCTACTGGCTAGGAGTCTCTTGATCTGATGGTCAGGCACGAAGCTTGATGGTTACGTTGCAGAACTTGAAACTGGAACAATCTTAGCACAGTCCTGCTAGGCACATGTCTTGAACTTTGATACTGAAACAACAAAAGTGGTTAGCATAGAAAAGTGATAAACATTACTTTACAGTCCTTCAAAAGACATTTCTCCGGAATCTTCTTGTGCCTCTTGTAGATCCTCTATACCTCCCAACATCTGGAGCAGGCGAGGAGTTAATGTAACTCTCCCACACCACATTGGTGAGAGTCGAATGGGCAACAGTAAGAATCAAAGTGACCAGGGGTTTACTGGTCGGGATCAAAGTGGGTGCATAAGGTTTTAGCACTATCTCCATGCCAGGATTGGGCCAAAGCACTTTTGTCGGTACCCTGGAAGCAGGCAAACTCTCCACGTCGGAAGAGGGCCTTGGTACATACGTTGGTACGTGTGCAGGAGGCAAACTCTCATTGCTTCGAGAGGGTCTAGGTATGGTCTTTGGTGCCCGCAATTTAGGCTTACTTTCTTGATCTTGAGCAGGACTTGGCACTTTACTGTACACAGAAGATGATTGATGCTGTAGAGGCTCCTCCTCCTTGAGTACGGTGGTGGAGGCATCAGGAGCAGACCATTTCGGCCTCAGGTTGAAGGGATTCGATTCCCAATCTGTAGACGGAAAGTATTTGAACGGAAGCTGTGTTGGGGCTGTTGGTCTTGTGACCGCTGCAGCCCATTCTCCACGCAAACTCTGGACTGGAGTGTACTCCACAATTTCACCTACCTCCAGGGAGTAGAACTTTTTGTGAAGATATGGCCTCTGTACTGCTCCCTGGTTTACGAGGATGGTTTGCCCTGTATGGCATTCTAGGAGTGTCCCATAACCTCTGACCTTGTCGAACTTGGCCACAGTTGCTCTTCGTCGTTCTAGAGGCTCCTCCCCTTCTCGGGGATGGTCCCATTTGCGGATAAATAATGCTTCCATTTCTTTAGTATTCTCCTGGTAGCGAATTCTTTCCTCAGGAGGCAAATGCACATGCTTAGGGGCGTACAGTTCTCTGTGTCGGGCCTTTAATTTATCCATCAGTTCAGCCAGCTCAGCTTCTTGACGGGCCCTTTCCCTTTGTGCGGTCGGAATTGGTGGGAGTGGCTTCCCAGGTGTAGGTTGTAGAACCACGTGCATATACTCGATGAGTCCCGGTTCGTCCCCAAAGATCCACTGGGGCAAATCTGGTGAGCGCGGTCGTGCATAAGGGTATGTCAGCTTAAGGGCTGGAGGAGGAAGAAAAGGCCGCCTCTGGTGGTGTACTCACTGCAGACACCTCCGATGGGATTTTGGCCCACGAGCCCCAAGTTCTGTGGTGAGGGGACAATCTCACCAGTGATGCACCTCCAGGTGTCCCTGCGCTCTCAGCTGGAGGTGTGTCTGGCCAATTGTCGTCATCATCAGGCAGTGGGGGAAGATTGCAGGCCCCCTCTTCATCTAATGACAACCGCTGCAGACGGTCAGCAAGTTCTTGGAAAAGTTGGGCTGCGACTGCCACAACTTTCCGCTGTTCCGGCGCCATTTTGCTTTCTTCACCACGTGGAACACCGCTCTCCGCCATGTCTGTACTCTCCGGCTCTCTGTGCGTGATGTCTTTTATGGTGGGCTTCCCCAAAATGGCGGCCGGCAGGAAGGACGTCATCGGTGCAACCCCGACTTCCTGTCCTCCCAAAAACGACTCCTCTGTTTCCAAGTTCCCTTTCGGCTGCGACACAGCAACTTGATAGCCACGCCCAGGGGCGGGACGTGGCGCAACGCGGGCCTTTTTTGGGTTACAGATTAACTCTTCCTGTGCCTACCAGACCAGAGGATCGTAGCATGAATTCATTTCGCAGTTTACACATTCTTGCTGTGCATAAATTTTCGCCTCCCCCCTTACTTTTCGCATTGCCCCCTTGCAACTTGCACCACACGCACCCCTCTTGTACACTGTAATGCAGTCTGCGACACATGAATAAAGTCTGTTACTTTCTGGGGGGGGGGAGTACACTTTCACTAGTGGCAACAGCAGCAGGCACACACCCTGAATCCGGTTCGTGACGCCAAAAAGGCTTTGTGATAGCGTTGTGAGATAAAGCCTTGTGGGGTGAAGGGTAGTTAGGGTGTTGCTGTTCGGTATAGTAAAGGGCGCTGTCAACCCTTGTCACTCGTGATGCCAGGGTGAGGGTAAATACTGTAATCTTGATAGGCCTATTGCCACCCTTCCCAAGAGCAATAGGTGAACGTAGAATAAAGGATTGTCCACAACCACTGTTAACTGAAAACTTGCAGGAACTTTTACTGAAGAATTTCTGTACATCAGCAATAGTAACAGTCCAGATAACAGAGTCTCTACAGATATAGCTGAGCAGCGATTGACAGTTGGTTGGGATCAGATAAGCTCAATTTAGCTTCTTAGGGATTGTGTAGCATAGATTCGCTGAATTTAAGGGTGCGTTTAGGTCCAGTGATCTTGCGGAAGGTAACGGAGAATTATTTAGTATATCCGCTTTGAAATAGGCCGAGGCCGCAAGGCTTTGGCCTAGTAAATTGTCTTGTAAGCTGCGGAGGTCCTACCTCTTCCAGAATCAGCAACCCAAGAGAGCGATCAAGATGGTGTAGCACCCTTATATGGGCTGGGGCTGGCCGTTTTGGATTAGTCCACAACAACTGTCACTCACCGTTACATTGCATTGTGGGTGAACACGTCATGGGAACCTCCAAAGGTCCTGTAGCAAACCCATAGAGTTATAAACCTAATCACGTGACCCACAGGTCCTGCTACGCTGAATAGATAGGCAATAAAATATATACATATTTATACTTATATTTATATAAATTTCTATACAGTTATAGATTAACTGAGGGACCCCGACGTTCCTAGGGACTCTGACTATGGAGACCTCTATAAAGGTAACGTATTAAATATGGTACCGGGACACCGCAGAAGAGTAATGTAAGCATTGTACCTGGGCACGAATGGTTACGGATCCTTTTGATCCTATCAATGTTTCATCTCTTGACATCTGACCATCGTTTTACAATGGCCAGATAAGTAAAATGTTGCTTATATTAACGATTCAGCTCCTTTTGCACCTCTTTGACTATCACCTGCTTCTCTGAATGGACCCGGATTTGGTCGTAGCCTCTCTCCAAAAAGCACTGCAGGATAAAGATCCAAGTATATAAGTACAATTTTGTTTAATACAACTATTGAAAAATATTTCCTCAACAAAAACATCTACAAGTATTTAAGTGTTTAAAGGGGGCCCTGCTGTGAGTGTCATCTAATGGGGGCCCTGCTGCTGTCCCTGTCATGTATGACAGTAGTAGGCCCCCCTTTATGTGACTGTAGAAAGTCCCCCCTTTATATGACAGTAGCAGGCCCCCCCTTTATATGACAGTAGCAGGTCCCCCTTTATATGACAGTAGCAGGTCCCCCTTTATATGACAGTAGCAGGTCCCCCTTTATATGACTGTAGCAGGTCCCCCCTTTATATGACTGTAGCAGGTCCCCCCTTTATATGACTGTAGCAGGTCCCCCTTAACATGACTTTAGCAGATCCCCTTTATATGACTGTAGCAGGTCCCCCCTATATGACAGTAGCAGGTCCCCCCTTTATATGAAAGTAGCAGGCCCCCCTTTATATGACAGTAGCAGGCCCCCCCTTTATATGACTATAGCAGGTCCCCCCTTTATATGACTGTAGCAGTTCCTCCCTTTATATGACTGTAGCAGGTAGCCCCTTTATGAAAGTAGCATGTCCCCCCTTTATGACTGTAGCAGGTCCCCCCTTTATATGACTGTAGCAGGTCGCCCTTTATATGACAGTAGCAGGTCCCCCTTTATGACAGTAGCAGGTCCCCGCTTTATATGACAGTAGCAGGTCCCACCTTTATATGACTGTAGCAGGTCTCCCCTTTATATGACAGTAGCAGGTCCCCCCTTTATATGACTGTAGCAGGTTCCCCCTTTATATGACAGTAGCAGGCTCCTCCTTTATATGACAGTAGCAGGTCCCCCCTTTATATGACTGTTGCAGGTTCCCCCTTTATATGACAGTAGCAGATTCCCCCTTTAAATGACTGTAGAAGTTCACCCCTTTATATGACTGCAGCAGGTCGCCCCTTTATATGACTGTTGCAGGTTCCCCCTTTATATGACAGTAGCAGGTCCCCCTTTTATATGACTGTAGCATGTGCCCCCTTTATGACTGTAGCAGGTCCCCCCCTTTATATGACTGTAGCCGGTCCCCCCTTTATATGACAGTAGCAAGTCCCCCTTTATGACAGTAGCAGGTCCCCGCTTTATATGACAGTAGCAGGTCCCACCTTTATATGACTGTAGCAGGTCTCCCATTTATATGACAGTAGCAGGTCCCCCCTTTATATGATTGTAGCAGGTTCCCCCTTTATATGACAGTAGCAGGCTCCCCCTTTATATGACAGTAGCAGGTCCCCTTTTATATGACTGTTGCAGGTTCCCCCTTTATATGACAGTAGCAGGTCCCCCTTTTATATGACTGTAGCAGGTTCCCCCTTTATATGACTGTAGAAGATCCCCCCTTTATATGACTGTAGCAGGTCGCCCCTTTATATGACTGTAGAAGGTCCCCCCTTTATATGACAGTAGCAGATACCACCTTTATAGGACTGTAGCAATTACTTACAATGATCAGGAGTTCCTCCTCCTCCTCACGAAATTTGCAGGGACCCATTCTCTTACACTGTCTTCTTGCACGCTATATTCGAATGTAAGATAAGCCGCGAAATCGCTAATGCGTGCGTAATGCATAGGCAGTGGATGCGTGAATACGCTGCAAATACGCGCATGCGAGGATAGGCTAATGAGCCCCCCTTTATGTGACTCTAGAAAGTCCCCCCTTTATATGACAGTAGCAGGCCCCCCCTTTATATGACAGTAGCAGGTCCCCCTTTATATGACAGTAGCAGGTCCCCCTTTATATGACTGTAGCAGGTCCCCCCTTTATATGACTGTAGCAGGTCCCCCCTTTATATGACTGTAGCAGGTCCCCCCTTAACATGACTTTAGCAGATCCCCTTTATATGACTGTAGCAGGTCCCCCCTATATGACAGTAGCAGGTCCCCCCTTTATATGAAAGTAGCAGGCCCCCCTTTATATGACAGTAGCAGGGCCCCCCTTTATATGACTATAGCAGGTCCCCCCTTTATATGACTGTAGCAGTTCCTCCCTTTATATGACTGTAGCAGGTCGCCCCTTTATGACAGTAGCATGCCCCCCTTTATGACTGTAGCAGGTCCCCCCTTTATATGACTGTAGCAGGTCGCCCTTTATATGACAGTAGCAGGTCCCCCTTTATGACAGTAGCAGGTCCCCGCTTTATATGACAGTAGCAGGTCCCACCTTTATATGACTGTAGCAGGTCTCCCCTTTATATGACAGTAGCAGGTCCCCCCTTTATATGACTGTAGCAGGTTCCCCATTTATATGACAGTAGCAGGCTCCTCCTTTATATGACAGTAGCAGGTCCCCCCTTTATATGACTGTTGCAGGTTCCCCCTTTATATGACAGTAGCAGGTCCCCCTTTTAAATGACTGTAGCAGGTTCCCCCTTTAAATGACTGTAGAAGTTCCCCCCTTTATATGACTGCAGCAAGTCGCCCCTTTATATGACTGTTGCAGGTTCCCCCTTTATATGACAGTAGCAAGTCCCCCTTTTATATGACTGTAGCATGTGCCCCCTTTATGACTGTAGCAGGTCCCCCCTTTATATGACTGTAGCCGGTCCCCCCTTTATATGACAGTAGCAGGTCCCCCTTTATGACAGTAGCAGGTCCCCGCTTTATATGACAGTAGCAGGTCCCACCTTTATATAACTGTAGCAGGTCTCCCCTTTATATGACAGTAGCAGGTCCCCCCTTTATATGATTGTAGCAGGTTCCCCCTTTATATGACAGTAGCAGGCTCCCCCTTTGAATGACAGTAGCAGGTCCCCTTTTATTTGACTGTTGCAGGTTCCCCCTTTATATGACAGTAGCAGGTCCCCCTTTTATATGACTGTAGCAGGTTCCCCCTTTATATGACTGTAGAAGATCCCCCCTTTATATGACTGTAGCAGGTCGCCCCTTTATATGACTGTGGAAGGTCCCCCCTTTATATGACAGTAGCAGATACCACCTTTATATGACTGTAGCAATTACTTACAATGATCAGGAGTTCCTCCTCCTCCTCACGAAATTTGCAGGGACCCATTCTCTTACACTGTCTTCTTGCACGCTATATTCGAATGTAAGATAAGCCGCGAAATCGCTAATGCGTGCGTAACGCATAGGCAGTGGATGCGTGAATACGCTGCAAATACGCGCATGCGAGGATAGGCTAATGAGCTAATACGCGACGAATGCGCTAATACATAACGTATATAATGAATACGTGAAATTTGCGAGTATATGTTACTTTTTTAGGACACTGTGTGTGCTGTACAAGACCCTGAAGAAGCTCCTGCCCTCTACTTAGACAGTGATTACAGCTCCCAGCAGATCTTTATTACTTTTATATAGAAGGACTTGCTTTATCTGTATTATTGTCTACTTAATGTTCTTTAACCCCTTAAGGACCCAGACAATTTTCAGTGTAGGACCTGGCCATTTTTTGCACATCTGACCACTGTCACTTCAATCATTAATAACTCTGGGATGCTTTTACCTTTCATTCTGATTCCGAGAATGTTTTTTCGTGACATATTCTAATTTATGTTAGTGGTAAAAATTTTGTCGATACTTGCATCATTTCTTGGTGAAAAATTCCAAAATTTGATGAAAAAATTTAAAATTTAGCATTTTTTTTTTACTTTGAAGCTCTCTGCTTATAAGGAAAATTGATATTCCAAATAAATTATATATGGATTCACATATACAATATGTCTACTTTATGCTTGCATCATAAAGTTGACATGTTTTTACTTTTGGAAGACATCAGAGGGCTTCAAAGTTCAGCAGCAATTTTCCAATTTTTCACAAAATTTTCAAAATCAGAAATTTTCAGGGACAAGTTCAGATTTGAAGTGGATTTGAAGGGCCTTTATATTAGAAATACCCCACAAATTACCCCATTATCAAAACAGCACCCCTCAAAGTATTCAAAATGATATTCAGTAAGTGTGTTACCCTTTAGGTGTTTCACAGGAATAGCAGAAAAGTGAAGGAGAAAATTCAAAATCAAAGTTTTTGAATTTTTACAAGGGATAATAGGAGAAAAACCTAAATTTGTAACCCATTTTCTCTCGAGTAAGGAAATACCTCATATGTGTATGTCAAGTGTTCGGCGGGCGCAGTAGAGGGCTCAGAAGGGAAGGAGCAACAATGGGATTTTGGAGAGTGAATTTTGCTGAAATAGTTATTGGGGGGCATGCCACATTTAGGAAGCCCTATGGTGCTAGAACAGCAGAAAACCCCCCACATGGCATACCATTTTGGAAACTAAACCCCTCAAGGCACGTAACAAGGGGTCCAGTGAGCCATAACACCCCACAGGTGTTTGATGACTTTTCCTTAAAGTCGGATGTGTAAATGAAAAAATAAATATTTTTTTTTAGTAAAATGCTGGGTTTTCCCCAAATTTTACATTTTTACAACAGGTAATGGGAGAAAATGTCCCACAAAGTTTGTAACCCCATCTCTTCTGAGTATGGAAATACCCCATGTTAGGACGTAAAATGCTCTGCGGGTGAACTACAATGCTCAGAAGAGAAAGAGTCACATATGGCTTTTGGAAAGCAAATTTAGCTGAAATGGTTTTTGGTGGGCATGTCGCATTTAGGAAGCCCATATGGTGCCAGAACAGCAAAAAAAAAAAAAGAAACACATGGGATACTATTTTGGAAACTACACCACTCAAGGAAGGTAACAAGGGGTACAGTGAGCCTTACACCTCACAGGTGTTTCACAACTTTTTGTTAAAGTTGGATGTGTAAATGAAAAAAACATTTTTTTCACTAAAATGCTGTTTTTTCCCCAAATGTTACATTTTTGCAAGGGGTAATAAGAGAAAATGACCCCCCAAATGTGTAACCCCATTTCTTCTGAGTATAGAAATATCCCATGTGTGGACATCAAGTGCTCTTCTGGCGCACTACAATTCTCAGAAGAGGAGGAGAGCCATTGAGCTTTTGGAGAGATAATTTGTTTGGAATGGAAGTCAGGGGCCATGTGCGTTTACAAAGCCTACCGGGGTGCCAGAACAGTGGATTCCCCCACATGTGACCCCATTTTGGAAACGACACCCCTCAGAAGAATTTAATAATGGGTGCATTGAGTATTTTCACCCCACTGGTGTTTGACAGATCTTTGGAACAGTGGGCTGTGCAAATGAAAAATTAAATTTTCCTTTTCACGGACCACTGTTCCAAAAATCTTTCAGACACCTGTGGGGCGTAAATGCTCACTGTACCCCTTACTACATTACGTGAGGGGTGTAGTTTCCAAAATGGGGTCACATGTGTGGGGGGGGTCTATTGTTCTGGCACTATGGGGGCTTTGTAAACACACGTGGCCTTCAATTCCGGACAAATTTTTTCTTCAAAAGCCCAATGGTGCTCCTTCTCTTCTGAGCTTTGTAGTTCCTCCGCAGAGCACTTTACATCCACTTATGAGGTATCTTCTTACTTAATTTTGGGGGGCTTTTTCCTATTTTCCCTTGTGAAAATGAAAAATTTTGTTTAACACCAGCATTTTAGTGAAAAAAAAATTTCCATCCAACTTTAACGAAAATTTGTCAAACACCTGTGGGGTGTTAAGGTTCACTATACCCATTGTTACATTCCGAGAGGGGTGTAGTTTCCAAAATGGGGTCACATGTGGGTATTTATTTTTTTTGCGTTTATGTCAGAACCGCTGTAAAATCATCCACCTCTGTGCAAATCACCAATTTAGGCTTCAAATGTGCTTAGTGCTCTCTCACTCCTGAGCATTGTTGTGTGCCCGCAGAGCATTTAACACCCACATATGGGGTATTTCGATACTCAGGAGAAATTGTGTTACAAATTTTGGGGGGCTTTTTTTCCTTTTACCACTTGTGAAAATAAAAAGTATGGGGCAACACCAGCATGTTAGTGTAAATTTTTCTTTTTTTTTTTACACTAACAGGCTGGTGTAGCCCCAAACTTTTCCTTTTCATAAGGGATAAAATGAGAAAAAGACCCCCAAAATTTGTAGTGCAATTTCTCCCGAGTACGGAAATACCCCATATGTGGCCCTAAACTGTTTCCTTGAAATACGACAGGGCTCCGAAGTGAGAGAGCGCCATGCACATTTGAGGACTAAATAATTGCATAGGGGTGGGCATAGGGGTATTCTACACGTGTGATTCCCAAACAGGGTGCCTCCAGCTGTTGCTAAACTCCCAGCATGCCTGGACAGTCAGAGGCTGTCCGGAAATGCTGGGAGTTGTTGTTTTTGCAACAGCTGGAGGCTCCGTTTTGGAAACACTGCCGTATGATATGATTTTCATTTTTATTGGGGGGCACAGTGTAAGGGTGTGTATATATAGTGATTTACCCTCTATTATGTGGTAATGTAGGGTTTTTAGGGCACATTTGCGCTGGCATGTTATGGTGAGTTTCCCGCTAGGAGTTTGCGCTGTGGCGAAAAATTTGCCGCAGCTCAAACTTGAAGCAGGAAGCTCACTGTAAACTCGACCGTGTGAATGTACCCTGTGTGAATGTACCCTTCTGCTGTTTCCTGTGTGAATGTACCCTCCAGCTGTTTCAAAACTACAACTCCCAGCATGTGCTGACAGACCGTGCATGCTGGGAATTGTACTTTTGCAACAGCTGGAGGCACACTGGTTGGAAACCTTCAGTTAGATTCTGTTACCTAACTCAGTATTTTCCAAACAGTGTGCCTCCAGCTGTTGCAAAACTACAACTCCCAGCATGTACTGATCACCAAAGGGCATGCTGGGAGATGTAGTTATGCAACAGCTGGATGTACGCAACTACAACTCCCAGCATGCCGAGACAGCTGTTTGCTGTTTGGGCATGCTGGGATTTGCAGTTTTGAAACATCTGGAGGGCTACAGTTTAGAGACCACTGCACAGTGATTTCCCAACTGTGGCCCTCCAGATGTTGCAAAACTACAAATCCCAGCATGCCCTAACAGCTGTCTGGGCATGCTGGCAGTTGCAGTTTTGCAACATCTGGAGGGCTACAGTTTAGAGACCACTATATAATGGTCTCAGACTGTAACCCCACAGATGTCTCTAGGCAACTCCGTAGGATCCAGGGAGCCGCATTGCCATCCTCTTCTCCCACCGATCACCCCCCGCTGCCGCCGCCGATGAGTAAGTGGACTTTGGCGCCGATCCTCGTTGGTTTCCCCGTACTGCCCAGCCTACTGTGGGTGGGCAGAACGAGGAAACCAGAAGTTAACCACCCCCCCCTCCCCCGCACCCCCAATCTGCTATTGATCATCGCTTCTGGATGATCAATAGCAGGGATGGGATGGGTGGCACCCCTGCCACCTCACTCCTATCCCTTCAGGGGGATCATGGATGTCTTGGACAACCCCAATCCCCCTTATTTTTTGGGTCACCGGGTCACCGTAGACCCGTATGACCCGAAATTGCGGCAGCGATTTGCGGCGATCACCATCATGGGGGGCTCTGATGACCCCCCTGGGCAATTGCGTGGGGTGTCTGCTGATCAATATCATCAGTCACCCTGGTCTGGTCCCTGCCCGGTGCGCGTACATGAACGTCCTGGGTCCTTAAGTACCAGGGTGTAAGGACATACCCGTACTGGTTAATCATCACTTTTCCTATTTTTGGAGAACATTTTGGGGGCTTCAGAACCAATTACCAGGTTTCCATAGAGCTATTGTCTCAACATACGATGGTTTCACCATACAATGTTCGTCCTGGGACCAAATAATATTGTAACTTGTGGGACCGCTGTACAGTGGTCCTTCAACATACGAGCCATCGTTTGTCGAATCCATCGTATGTTGAGGGATTCGTGCAATGTAAAGTATAGGAAGCTGTACTCACCTGTCCCCGCCGCTCCGGATCGCGTCACGCCGCTCCCGATGGTGTCCCCGGGCCTCCGCTGGGCTCTCCTGGTCTTCTCCGGTCCTTTGCTGGGCTCTCCTGGTCTTCTCCGGTCCTTCGCTGTCTTCACCGGTCCTCCGCTGTCTTCCGCAAGGCCTTACTGGGCCTACCTAGCGACGTCATTACGCTGCTGCGTACGCCGTTCCTATTGGATGACGGGACGGCGTGAGCAGCAGCGTATTGACATCACCAGAGAGGGCCAAGAAGACACCGGAGGACCAGCGCTGGACCCGAAGGGCACCCCGGAGCATCGTGGAGGGGTATGTAATACTCACCGCACCAGACGGGGAACATTAAGCTGCTATCCGGCAACAGCTTAAGCATTTTGCACTGCCGGATAGCACTTAATGCGATGGCCCCGACATAAAAAGTATCGTATGTCGATGCTGACATCGACATGCGATGGCCTCTGTATGTCGATTTGATCATATGTCAGGGCCATCGTATGTCGGGGGATCACTGTATATTAAATTGCCCTTGTGTTTCTAAAAGCTTATAGTTCTTTTTACATATTACATAAATTGTTAAATACAGATTGCATTCACTCATTTCTATAGTGGGGCAATTTTTTTTATTGGTAATAGGGGTATTTTTTGTTGCATGTAGGCTTTACATCCTGACTACGAGGTACCCCCAGGCTATGTTTACACGGTGGAACGTCAACCTGGACAAATTTCCGGAAAGACAATCAGCAGACAACAGGCTCTGGCAAAACTTGCAGGTGCTAGGACCGCACGGAAATTAGCCATCTCCATAGACAGCAATGCATTTCCGACTGGAATCCATCTCGGCATGCCTGAAGTTGTAATTTTTGCAACAGCTGGAGGGCCAAAGCTTGGAGACCACAGCTCTAGTGTATTATTTAGCGACAATAGGTGTAACCTATTGGGTATTTGCTCTGTTCTGTAGTTTCGGATGACACCATGACTATGAGCAGCAGTCAGTATGGATACATTATACTATTACTATGAAGACAGGTGTATATATATATGCTTGATAAAGGCTATTGCCGAAACGTTGCATTTTACTTGGGAATAAAACCACCAGCTTATTCTGATCCAAGACCTACTTGTGCGGTGATTTGTTGGAATTGCTGTTCATTTATCCTGGGCTGGCAGCCTGGGCAACCACTTGCACGTAGGGTGGTCCCCTGGTGCGGTCTCAGCAATCATATATATACAGTCATGGCCGTAAATGTTGTCACCCCTGAAATTATTCTAGAAAATGAAGTATTTCTCACAGAAAAGGATTGAAGTAACACATGTTTTGCTATACACATGTTTATTGTCTTTGTGTATTGGAACTAAACCAAAAAAGGGAGGGGAAAAAAGCTAATTGGACATAATGTCACACCAAACTCCAAAAATGGGATGGATAAAATTATTGGCACCCTTAACTTAATATTTGGTTGCACACCCTTTGGAAAAAATAACTGAAATCAGTTGCTTCCTATAACCATCAATAAGCTTCTTACACCTCTCAGCCGGAATGTTGGACCACTCTTCCTTTGCAAACTTCTCCAGGTCTCTCTTATTGGAAGGCACCTTTTCCCAACAGCAATTTTAAGATCTATCCACAAGTGTTACATGGGATTTAGATCTGGACTCATTGCTGGCCACTTCGGAACTCTCCAGTGCTTTGTTGGCATCCATTTCTGGGGGCTTTGTGACATATGTTTGGGGTCATTGTCCTGCTGGAAGACCCAAGATCTCGAACGCAAACCCAGCTTTCTGACACTGGGCTGTACAGTGCAACGCAAAATCTATTGGTAATCCTCAGATTTCATGATGCCTTGCACACATTCAAGGCACCCAGTGCCAGAGGCAGCAAAACAACCACAAAACATCATTGAACCTCCACCATAATTCACTGTAGGTACTGTGTTCTTTTCTTTGTAAACCTCATTCTGTTTTTGGTAAACAGTAGAATGATGTGCTTTACCAAAAAGCTCTATCTTGGTCCACAAGAGAATCCTTTAACCTGCCACATGGACTGCTGCCTTCATCTGTCCTAGGAGTTAAGCGCCGCATGGGATTTCCTGTTTCTTGGATTTTATCCACCGTTTCTATTTCCCATCCAGCGACCAAGAGGAACCTGGAAAGGAATCCGTGGCTGCTCACTCCCTTCTTGCGATTCTACATGCCTGCTGAGGTGTTTTGCTCTTACCACAACATGGTCCGGTAAGCCTTCCTATTTTTGCGCACATTGAAGCCTTATTATACCATCCACACTAGGAGCGCACCTCTTTGTTTTTGTCACTTTTATATTCATCTGTCCACAAGACATTTTCCCAGAAGGATTTTGGCTTACTCAGGTTAATTTTGGAAAAATGTAGTCATTGCTTTTTTATGTCTGTGTCAGCAGTGGGGTCCTCCTGGGTCTCCTGCCATAGCGTTTCATTTAATTTAAATGTCGATGGATAGTTCGCGCTGACACTGATGCAGTACAGCTTGAATATCTTTGGAACTTGTTTGGGGCTGCTTATCCACCATCCGGACTATCCTGCGTTGACAACTTTAATCAATTTTTCTCTTCCGTCCAAGCCTAGGGAGATTAGCTATAGTGCCATTGGTAGCAAACTTCTTGATATTGTTGCGCACTGAGGACAAAAGCAAATCTAGATCTCTGGAAATGGATTTTTCCACAATTTTGGTTCCCAAGTCCTCAGACAGTTCTCTTCTCCTCTTTCTGTTGTCCATGCTTAGTGTGGCACACACAGACACACAATGCAAAGACTAAGTGAAAGTGTGATTTTTATAATGCCCATGTCACGATTCGGCTGGCAGGAGGTGGATCCTCTGTGCCAGAGAGGGATTGGCGTGGACCGTGCTAGTGGACCGGTTCTAAGTTACTACTGGTTTTCACCAGAGCCCGCCGCAAAGCGGGATGGTCTTGCAGCGGCGGTAGTAACCAGGTCGTATCCACTAGCAACGGCTCAACCTCTCTGACTGCTGAAGATAGGCGCGGTACAAGGGAGTAGACAAGAGCAAGGTCGGACGTAGCAGAAGGTCGGGGCAGGCAGCAAGGATCGTAGTCAGGGGCAACGGCAGGAGGTCTGGAACACAGGCTAGGAACACACAAGGGAACGCTTTCACTGGCACGATGGCAACAAGATCCGGCAAGGAAGGGAAGGGGAAGTGAGGTTATATAGGAAGTGCACATGTGAATACACTAATTAAAACCACTGCGCCAATCAGTGGCGCAGTGGCCCTTTAAATCGCAGAGACCCGGCGCGCGCGCGCCCTAGGGAGCGGGGCCGCGCGCGCCGGGACAGGACCGACGGAGAGCGAGTCAGGTACGGGAGCCGGGGTGCGCATCGCGAGCGGGCGCCCCCCGCATCGCGAATCGCATCCCGGCTGGAGGCGGTATCGCAGCGCACCCGGTCAGTGGATCTGACCGGGGCGCTGCAGTAGCGAGGATGTGGCGAGCGCTCCGGGGAGGAGCGGGGACCCGGAGCGCTCGGCGTAACAGCCCAAACCTGTTACTAGCCCCAGGTGAGTTTAATGGAGCATCACATGCTTGAAACAATATTATTTTTCCACTAATTTGAAAAGGTGCCAATGATTTTGTCCAGACCATTTTTTGTAGCTTGGTGTGACAGTATGTCCAATTAGCTTTTTTTCCTCCCTTTTTTGGTTTAGTTCCAACACACACAAAGGGAATAAACATGCGTATAGCAAAACGTGTTACTGCAATCATTTTCTGTGAGAAATACTTAATTTTCTAGAAAAATTTAAGGGTTGCCAACATTTACGGCCATGACTTGACTGTGTATGTGTATATATATATATATATATATATATATATATATATATATATACACTGCAAAAACATATATGTGAAATTATGTGAAGGCTCAAGTAAATGGATGAGGATTTCTAAAATTTTGGTTGGTTTAGCCCTGTGTATGTCTTAGGCCAGGTTCACACTGTGGAATCTCCGGGTAGAAAATTTCTTCCTGGAGATTCCGAGTGCGGCCATCGCCGGCTGAATCAGTCGGCGCTAGGACCATGTGAACACTGCAGTCTCCAATAGACTGCAATGTGTTCCACAAGTATTTCCACCTGAAGAATGAGCAACGCTGGCTAGAGGTGGATTTAGTAATAATTTGCACCACTAGAGAGCATCATCACATTATTGAAATCTCTTGTTTTTGTTGCAATCACAGTGCACTTCAGGAATTTCCTTTGTTGTACTGATACAGTTTAGGAAAACGTCCATAGCTAATTCTCTCAGCTTGCTCAAGGAAATGTATATGCGGTTTTGAAACCACTGCAAAATCAAGTTATGATATACCTTGGGTGCCATTCACGTCATGTCTGCGGGTTCATTGCTAGTGTATGACGGGATAACTTGAAAAAGGCATTCTGATATAAACAGCAGCTACCCCCGCCCCCTCCTCAACCCAAGAGCACCCACAGACTTTGATAGACCAAATGTAGGATACCGGTGACTACTTCTGGTCTACTTCATGAACGCATATGCTTTATACATGGGATACAATGTGTGGTACTAGACCTCAGTACCCTATACATATATGTGTTGGTCAGGCAGGGCCACTTCGAGCTTTTCTGTGGCCTGAGGTGAAAACTGGAATGTCTCCCCCCCCCCCATCCGCCCCCATTAGAAATCATAAAATAAAAAATAAAAAAGATTTGTGTGCAGGAAATCTACGGCAAAAAATGGTACCATCAAAGAGGACTGTATATCTCTATGTAATAGTCATACAGCTATCAAATAAAAAAATAAAATCGCCATACACAGAAGAATCACACTTTACATTTCACACTATGAACATTCAACTAGGAATTTTTACAAGAAAGTTTCCTTGTAGAAATTCCAAGCCGATTTGGCATGCAGCAGTGTTCCAGTGATCAGCTTCTGCTCAGTTCACACGTTGGAATTTCCATGGCGGAACTTATGACGTACAATTGGATTCTGCCAAAAGAATAAACATCAGTCTGGAAAATCCCATTAGTCAATGGGATTCCTGAAAGCACAAATCTACTGCAAAAAGGGTGCGCCGAATGCAGCACACGCTTCTCACTGAGCGCCAGGTTCCGTCATGGTGATCACGTGGGCCACAGCGGCTGGACCCGCCGTGATTAGCTACTTGTAAGTACATTTTTGCAGGAGATCTCCTTTAAAGGGGTACTCCCGTGGAAATTTTTTTTTTTTTTAAATCAACTGGTTCTAGAAAGTTAAACAGATTTATAAATGACTTCTATTAAAAAAAATCTTAATCTTTCCAATACATTTTATGGGCTCTATACTACAGAGGAAAAGCTTTTTTTTTTCTCTGATGTCACGACCACAGTGCTCTCTGCGGACCTCTGCTGTCCATTTTAGGAACTGTCCAGAGCAGCATTTGTTTGCTATGGGGATTTTCTCCTGCTCTGGACAGTTCCAAAATTGGACAGCAGAGGTCAGCAGACAGCACTGTGGTCGTGACATCAGAGAAATCCAAAAAGAAAAGCATTTCTTCTGTAGTATATAGCCCCTAAAAAGTACTGGAAGGATTAAGATTTTTTTAATAGAAGTAATTTAATTAATTAAAATCTGTTTAACTTTCTGGCACCAGTTGATTTAAAAAAAAAAAAAAAAAGTTTTCCACGAGAGTACCCCTTTAAGGGAGATCTCTGGTAAAAATGAACTTACAAGAAGCTACTCACGGGGGGTCCAGCCACTTGGGCCCACGTGATCACCATGATGGAACCTGGCGCTCATTGAAAAGCGTGTGCTGCATTCGGCGCACCCTTTGCTTTCCCTGTTGCTGTTCCGAGACCTGTGGTGCTTTTTTACCGGACATAATTGTAGAATTTGGGATTCTGGTAGCTAGGTTCCTTCCAAGGCACTGTGGACAATTCTGCAGGGACATGTAGTTCTCCCGCGAGTGACACTTGTAGGATGACCAGTAGTGGACTGAAGTAGGCCTCAACTCAGGACACATGACTCAGGACACCTGAGCTTGGCTGTTGCTCAGGAGCCTGGATGGTACTTCACTGAACAATGTCCAGCACTAGACTGACTAACTCCTCCCCTGTACCTCACAGTACCCCTGTGGATCACATGGTCGCATGGGGTTTGCTGCTCACAATTTTAAAGGCACAGTAATACATTAAACTGACATACATGGAATAATATTCCAATTATTAGTATATATTCCTATTAGTAGTATATATTAGTATATATTAGTTTATATTAGACTATAGACATAATGTATAGTACAAAGGAACGCCAGTGGGTCCAACGCTCTAAGCTGCCAGGCTGCCCAATTCAGTCCTCAACCACGGGACAGCCAACTGTGCTGGGACACCACAAACTACCCCTCTAAAACACAGCCGCCTCGGCACTCAGTCCCGGTTGAGGGGTGGCGAAGGGCAGTCCTGAGGTAGGACAAATTAGAGTCTCTTCCTTGTGTTGGTACAGTTGGTGCCTATGTTGAAAATCAAATGCTTTTTGCTGTTTGTGCCAATTAAGTAATTGTGGTAGTGTTTAAGTGCTTTGTAACTGCACTATGACTGATAAATACACAAGACAAACAGACAAAAAACATAACTTTGCTGTACACCAAGGGCTGCAGTAGTACAACTCCAAGGGAACTTCTAAAGGTGGGCCAGCGCTGCCATAGGCTATCATTTTGCAACAGGTCTGGTGTCAAGGGGCCCATTGGCTCTTGGCCCATTGGCTCTTAGCACTTCTCCCTGCAATGAGAATCTTAGTCCTCCTCTTTTTTATTCATCTTTTGTTTTTTTTAAACTGTAATTTTTATTAAGAGTTTTTCAAAATACAAATCAAAATATAGAAATTCACAAATAACAGCATGGAGGGGTAGACCAGACTCAATAATTAGCAAAACAGAGCACAAATACCAGGCTAACAAAAGGTAGCTATGGCAAGTCTGAAAGGATATAGAAATATAAACAAAAGCATCCAATACCTCAGCGCCATGACAGTATGATCAATACGTTAGCCATAGAAGCCCAGGAGGGCTCACCTCCGTATAACAACATAATCAGCTATAGCGCCCAAGGGACTGCACACATAAAAAAGGGGGAAAACAAGAGGGGGGGGGAGGAGAGAAGGGACAGAAAGGGACCACAAAGACAAACAGAACAGACCACAAAGTCGAGGGGGAGAGGGAAAGGGAATCAGAAGGAAGAAGAAGGGAAAGAAATGAAGCTAGATAGATCAAGGTGGCTGTCGGTCAGAAAAGTGATCCCAAGGTTCCCAAACCGCAAGAAAGGAGGGGGTAGAATTGTTCAATGAGGCCGTGAGGGATGGGCCAACAGGTCAGACTCAGAGGGAGGAAGAGTTCTCTTCCAACATCTAGCTATTAGGGTCTTAGCGGCTAAAGCAATTTGCATAAAAAGCTTGAAGAGTTTTTTAGATAAAGCGGGATGGAAAAGGTGGAGAAGATATTTTTGGGGATCTAGAGGGACCGAGACACCCAAAGTATCAGAGATAAATCTCTGTACCATCCTCCAATAATCCCCTATCAGAGGACAGGACCAAAAGACCAAAAGATATGAAACACTGTACCCAAACCCACTTCAAAACGCCAGCACTGAGGAGGGATGGATGCGTTCAGTTATTTAAGAGCTCGGGGGTGTGATACCAACCCATAATCATTTTGTACTGGGTATCTTTATAAGCTGTACAGATAGAAGCCTTTGAAGCCCTCTCCCAAACCACACGCCACTGAGGTAGGGTAATGGTAGCATCAAGGGCCTCCTCCCAACGGCCCATGTGTCGGTGAGTCAGGGGTCCCCATCTAGGGGATGGAGGAGGAAAGAGTATATGTCGGAGAGAAGAACCCGTTCCTGAGGTCCACTATGACACAACGGCTCCAACCCAGTAGGCTGAGACACCACTGTAGAACCAGTTGTAGAGGACAAAAAGTGCCTAAGTTGCAGGTGGTGGAAATGCTTAGATGGGGGGAGATCCCAGCGAGACACCAACTGTTCACTAGTGTTGAGCGGCATAGGCAATATTAGAATTCACGATATTTCGCAAATATATGGACGAATATTCGTCATATATTCGCTAAATTCGCATATTCGTAATATTTGCGATTTATTTTCGAATATGTGAAAAATTTGCATATGCGAAAATTAGCATATAAAAAATTAGCATATATGAAAATTCCAATATGTGAAAATTCTCACACAGTAGTATTAGAGCCTTCTTTAGACCACACAAGCTGGAAGCAAAGAGGGATGATCACTGTGATGTGTACTGTGAAAAAAAAAATATTCGTAATTGCGAATATATAGTGCTATATTTGCGAATATTCGCGAATTCATGAATAAAATCGAATATTCGCGAGCAACACTACTGTTCAAAAGGTAGGGGGAGCAAGATATGGGATCCACTACATCTGTCCAGCAAAAAAGACCCCTAGAGCCCCATTCACGTACCATAAGGGACGACTGACCAGGAGGAAAATTCGGATGGTAAAGAAAAGATCGCAGAGGGGAGGACGCAGAAAACAGCCTAAACTTCCTGGAGCAATACCCCCATACATATCTATAGAAAGACATAGGACCAAGGAGAGGAGAAGAAACAGAAGACACCAGAGGGGACCAGAGGAAGGAATTCGGGTGAATAGGAGCTAGCAACAGCTTCTCCAACTCCATCCAGCGGCTATATGCATGGTAGGTGGACCAGGATGCAAGGTGACGCAGATGGGCAGCTCAGTAGTATTTCGTCACAACAGGAACCGCTAACCGCTCCATTGCCCTGCCAGCCAGCATGACAGACATCGGAAGACAGTGTCTCCTCCATCCCAGATGAAGCGGAAAATAGCAGATTGAAAGGAGTGGACAAGGGCACTCGAGTCGGCAACGTTTTCGAAAAAATACAGTAGCTTGGGCAAAATAGTCATTTTAACCGCAGCAATCCGACCGAAAAAGGAAATATATTGCGACCACCATTTCTCAAGTAAGGCCCTAAGTTCCTGAAAAAGGGTGAGGTAGTTAGTAGAGTGTAGAGAGTTATAGTGGGAGGTGATTTGGACCCCTAAGTACTTAATAGCAGAGGCAGACCATTTAAAAGAGTAGTTAGAGTGTAAGAGAGTAGACACAGATACGGGAAGAGTGAGAGCCTCCGATTTAGAGAGGTTAACCCCTTAAGGACCAAGGGCGTACAGGTACGCCTTTGCTCCCTGGTACTTAGGGACCAAGGGCGTACCTGTACGCCCGAGGGAATTTAGGTCCCCGCCGCGCGCCGGTCGGGGACCGGGCCGGGGTGACTGCTTATATCTATCAGCAGGCACCCCGCACAAATGCCCAGGGGGTCATCAGACCCGGTGACCTGGAAAATAAAGGGGATCGCGGATGTCCTAGACACCCACAATCCCCTTGAAGCAATAGGAGTGAGGTGGCAGGGGTGCCACCCCTCCTATCTCTGCTATTGGTGGTATAGACGGGACCACCAATAGCAGATCGGGGGCGGAGGGGTTTAATTTCGGTTTCCCCGTTCTGCCAACCCACAATAGGCGGGGCAGGACGGGGAAACCGACAGGGCCCGGTGCCGAAGATCCACTTACCCGTCGGCGACGGCAGCGGGCGACGATCAGCGGCAGCAGCGGGCGACGCAGCTCCCTGGATCCGACGGAAGCCGGTGAGTTACTTAGCAACATCTGGAGGGCTACAGTCTGAGACCACTATAGTGGTCTCTAAACTGTAACCCTCCAGATGTTGCAAAACTACAACTCCCAGCATGCCCAGAGAGCTGTTTAGGCATGCTGGGAGTTGCAGTTTTGCAACAGCTGGAGGTCTACAGTTTGAGACCACTGCACAGTGATCTCTATACTGTGCACATCCAGATCTTGCAAAACTACAACTGATAGCATGCCCACACAGCAGTTTGCTGTCTGGGCATGCTGGGAGTTGCAGTTTTGCAACATCTGGAGGTCCACAGTTTGGAGACCACTGTGCAGTGGTCTCTAAATTATAGCTCTCCAGATGTTGCAAAACTGCAACTCCCAGCATGCCTAAACAGCAAACAGCTGTCTCTGCATGCTGGGAGTTGTAGTTGTGTACCTCCAGCTGTTGCATAACTACATCTCCCAGCATGCCTTTCGGCGATCAGTACATGCTGGGAGTTGAAGTTTTGCAACAGCTGGAGGCACACTGATTGGAAAATACTGAGTTAGGTAACAGAACCTAACTGAAGGTTTTCCAACCAGTGTGCCTCCAGCTGTTGCAAAAGTACAGCTCCCAGCATGCACGGTCTGTCAGTACATGCTGGGAGTTGTAGTTTTGAAACAGCTGGAGGTTTGCCCCCCCATGTGAACGTACAGGGTACATTCACACTGGCTGGTTTACAGTAAGTTTACTACTTCAAGTATGAGCTGCGGCAAATTTTTTGCCGCAGCGCAAACTCCAAGCGGTAAATTCACTGTAAACCTCCGCCAGTGTGAACGTACCCTAAAAACAATACACTACACTACACTGACACATAATAAAGGGTAAAACACTACATTTACACCCCCTTACACTGTCCCCCCAATAAAAATTAAAAACATTTTGTACTGCAGTGTTTCCGAAACGGAGCCTACAGCTGTTGCAAAACAACAACTCTCAGCATTTCCGGACAGCCACTGACTGTCCAGGCATGCTGGGAGTTTAGCAACAGCTGGAGGCACCCTGTTTGGGAATCACAGGTGTAGAATACCCCAATGTCCACCCCTGTGCAATCCCTAATTTAGTCCTCAAATGCGCATGGCGCTCTCTCACTTCAGAACCCTGTCGTATTTCAAGGAAACAGTTTAGGGCCACATATGGGGTATCTCCGTACTTGCGAGAAATTGCACTACTAATTTTGGGGGCTTTTTTTCCTTTTACCCCTTATGAAAAAGAAAAGTTGGGGTCAACACCAGCCTGTTAGTGTAAAAATAAATTATTTTTTACACTAACATGCTGGTGTTGTCCTTTACTTTTTATTTTCAGGAGAGGTAAAAGGAAAAAAAGACCCCCAAAATTTGTAACGCAATTTCTCCTGAGTACAGAAATACCCCAGATGTGGGCGTAAAATGTTCTGCGAACGCACAACAAGGCTCAGGAGTGAGAGCGCACCATGTACATTTGAGGCTTAAATTGGTGATTTGCAGAGGGGTGGCTGATTTTACAGCGGTTCTGACATAAACCCCAAAAAATAAATACCCACATGTGACCCCATTTTGGAAACGACACTCCTCACGGAACGTAACAAGGGGTATAGTGAGCCTGAACACCCCACAGGTGTTTGACAAATTTTCATTAAAGTTGGATGGGAAAATGAAAAAAAAAATTTTTTTTCACTGAAATGCTGGTGTCACCCTAAATTTTTCATTTTCACAAGGGAAAATAAAAAAAAGCCCCCCAAAATTTGTAACCCCATTTCTTCTGAGTAAGAACATATCCCATATGTGGATGTACAGTGCTCTATGGGTGCACTACAATGCTCAGAAGGAGCGCCATTGGGATTTTGAAGAGAAAATTTGTCCGGAATTGAAGGCCACTTGTGTTTACAAAGCCCCCATGGTACCAGAACAATGGACCCCCCCACATGTGACCCCATTTTGGAAACTACACCCCTCATGTAATGTAATAAGGGGTGCAGTGAGCATTTACGCCCCACAGGTGTCTGACAGATTTTTGGAACAGTGATCCGTGAAAATGAAAAATTTAATTTTCCATTTGCACAGCCCACTGTTCCAAAGATCTGTCAAACGCCAGTGGGGTGTAAATGCTCACTGCACCACTTATTAAATTCTGTGAGGGGTGTAGTTTCCAAAATAGGGTCACATGTGGGGTGTCCACTGTTCTGGCACCACGGGGGGCTTTGTAAATGCACATGGCCCCTAACTACCATTCCAAACGAATTCTCTTTCCAAAAGCTCAATGGTGCTCCTTCTCTTCTGAGCATTGTAGTTCGCCCGTAGTGCACTTCAGGTCAACTTATGGGGTACCTTCATACTCCATACGCCATGTGTTTTTTTTGCTGTTCTGGCACCATAGGGGCTTCCTAAATGCAACATGCCCCTCAAAAACCATTTCTGAAAAACGTACTCTCCAAAATCCCCTTGTCGCTCCTTCGCTTCTGAGCCCTCTACTGCGCCCGCCGAACAATTTACATAGACATATGAGGTATGTGCTTACTCTAAGAAATTGGGCTACAAATAGATTGTGAATTTTCTCCTTCACTTTGCTGCTCTTCCTGTGAAACACCTATAGGGTTAAAACACTTACTAAATGTCATTTTGAATACTTCTCTCACCCCTGTCCATCCATGTCACCCATGTTCACCCTCCATTGTCCACCCCTCTAACCACATCCTTGTCACCCATGTCCACCCCCTATTCACCCCCTATGCCCCGTCACCTGTGTTCACTCTTCTACACCCATCTGTCACCCTTGTACACCATCCTACATCCCTCTGTCACCCATGTACACTCCTCTACACCCCTCTGTCACCCATGTACACTCCTCTACACCCCTCTGTCACCCATGTACACTCCTCTACACCCATCTGTCACCCATGTACAGGGCCGGCGTTACTGCGGGGCATCCTAGGCAATTGCCTAGGGCCCCGATCCAAAAGGGGGCTCCTGAAAAGCTTTAGGGCATTACTAACAATACTCCATTTTGCGCAAAATAGTGGTAAAATCGCTGCATTTTTTGCCGCGATTTTGTGCAAAATGCAGTATTCAGGGCCTGAGGCAATAACACTCCTCCCCCTGTCCTGAGCATTCTGGAGGAGCGCTGCTTGCGCTCCACTTATCAGACGTCACCACGTTCGGAGGAACGCAGCAGGCAGCGCTCATCTAGTAAATCCCCCTCACATCTTGCTTGTGCTCCACTGCTCGGGGGGCCTCGCTGCCGCCAGTTTTATTTTATTTTTTTACTTCTACTCTCTGCGGCCCTGCAGGGCTGAGTAGGCCAGGGGCTACTTGGCGTAGCAACCATTAGTGGTTGATAGGGAGTCACAGCTATTGGTAACTGGCTGGGTGGAACAGCTATTGGCACCTTACTGGGCGGAGCAACCAATGGCTGCTGGCTGAGTGGAGCTGGAAACGGTATACCCCAATACATGGTAGGCTGCTGAGAGGGAAACATAGGAACGTCCATAGTGGGAGGAATTTATTCTCCCGGCACATATTCTCTCACTGGTCTTGCTGGAGGCGGAGTAGGTGGAGTAGAAGGAGGTGGGCCAAGCATGTCTTCTTTCAGGCACACTTTTATCCTGTTTCTGTGGACCACCTGTGGCTCGAACCCCTTTTCTGTATTTCATATACATCCGTTTCAGGATAAGGGATTGCAGTAATGGTGTAGGGTTCCGTCTCCCACAACAAGTCCAATGTATGGGTCCTAGGGAACTTTCGGAGCCAGACCTTATCTCCAAGCTATAGGGGTTGAGCCGAAGCATGTTGATCATAATCCCTCTGCTGGAGCCCATGAACTTCACCCATTTTCTTTTCAACAATGTTTTTGGCCTCCTCTATTCTTCGTTGGTGCTCAGATACCCAACCTTGAGAAACCTGAGGGGAATTGTTGAACGGTGCATGCAGCCCGAAGGTCCAATCCTTTAGCAATTGGCCGTGTCGGCCCATCATCAGGAAAAAGGGTGTATACCCCGTAGAGCAGTGGACAGTGTTGTTGTAGATTTCCAGGAGTTCAGGCAACAACCGGGGCCACTCTTCATGCTTTGAGACAGAGGCAGCTCTGAGCATTTGGATGAACACTTGATTAATCCTCTCGCAGAGCCCATTCCCTTGGGGATGTTAAGCCGTCGTCCTGAGCTTCTTGCAGTAATGCAACCGGCAAAGTTCTTGGAACAGCTGTGCTTCAAAGGTGGTTCCCCGATCCGTGAGGACCGATTCGGGACACCCCAGAGGCTGGATCCAATGACGATAAAAGAGCTGAGCAGCTGTCTTAGCGGTAAGGTCCCTGACAGGGACCACGACCACCCACTTGGAGTAATGATCCACCATGGTCAGAGCATAGCAATAGCCAGATCGAGTGGGGGCCAACTTCACAGAATCCAAGGCAACAATCTGGTTCGGCCTCTCTGTAAAGATGGGATGTAAAGGGGCTCTTGCGTCCCTTCGGGGGTTCTTGATAACATTGCACACAGAGCATTCAGCACACCATTTCTTGATGTCTCCCCGCATCCCTATCCAGTAAAATCATCTTCTGACGGTGGCCTCCGTCTTATGGACCCCGAAATGTCCGGACTGGTCATGATAGGCATTCAGGACCATGGCCGCATCTCTTCTGGGGACCACAATTTGATGTATTCGATCTCCGGAAACTGGGTCCAGGGAATTTCGGTACATCAACCCCTTGTGTAGGAACAGACGGTTCCTTTGTCACCACAGCCATTTCAATTCGAAGTCCCCTTGTGTTTTGTGCAACCGAGTGGGCACCTTCTTGTGGAGGCAATAATCTAAGAGGTCTTCAATAACCCGGCTCTCATCCTGAAGTGTCCTCCAGGTAGATAAATCTTCCGGAACTCTGGGAGATTCAGGTTCGTCACCCTTCTGAGCAGCCCTGCAATTTGGGCAAAATGGGGGATGAAACGTCGGTAAAAAACAGCAAATCCCAGAAAACTTTGGATGTCTCGCACTGTCGTGGGTGTAGGCCACTCTCTTACAGCACTCACTTTGTCCGGATCAGGCTGAACTCCTTGAGCACTGTGTACCTGTGGCTTTAGCAAGTGGCACTTGGAGGGTTTAACCTTGAGCCCATGTTGGATAATTTTGTTGAGACCTTTTACTCATTGGTTGGTAATGATTTTAGGAATATTAATGAAACTCCTCGTTTGACATTGACAATAGATTGGATTACATTAAGGAGGCAATGCGGATTCTTTCGGATACAAATTATTATGAGGTCTTGTTCTATGATCCTTCTGTAAAATATTTTGATGATTATTTACTTTTTATCAAGAATGTGTTTGATATCCAGGTGTTAAACAAAAATTAATATGAATTTTTAAAGATTAAAAATGATCAACTTCCTACTTTTTATTATTTACCAAAGGTCCACAAAGATCAAAGCAACCCCCCCGGGAGACCCATCATATCTGGGGTTGGTGCTATTAGTTCCCATCTATCTCATGTTGTGGACCTTTTTTTACAGCAATATGTGTCGGATTTGCCCAGTTTTTTTTAAGAGATTCCACCCAGCTCATCCAAGAATAATTTTTTTTTTAAAACACTGATAATTGTAATTATTTATTTATAACCTTGGATGTTAGCACCTTGAATTCTAATATTTTAAAAGAAAAAGGGCTTAGTGCAATTAGACACTATTTGGAACAGGATGCTGCTATATCTAGTGCTCAGTTGGAATTTCTTCTTTATTCCATTGATTTTATTTTGGAGCACAATATTTTTTCTTTTAATGGACACAATTTTAGACAGACTCTCGGCTGTGCGATTGGGACTCGATTTGCCCCAAGTTATGCAAATCTATATATGGGGCATTTCGAGTCCCTTCACATTTTAAATCCGCACATCATATTTTACAAGCGTTTTATACTCTGGAATGGCACTGAAGATGATATTTTTTATTAATGAAATTAATCAAAATGATTGGGGATTGGTATTCACTCCAACAATTTCATCTACCAGTTGCGTGTTTTTAGATTTGAAAGTTTTTAAAAATAATACAAAGGAATTACAGACACGCACACATTTTAAAAAGGTAGATGTGAATAGTTTCTTGAATTTTAAGAGTTGCCACTACCAGAAAGGGATTTTAAATGTCCCGTATGGACAATATCAGCGTGTGCGGAAAAACTGCAGCTCTGATGCAGATTTGTTTGTGCAATCTAAAATATTGCAGGAAAGATTTTTAGAAAAGGGTTACCCTAAAAAAATAGTGTCCACCGCTTTTCAGAAAGCAAGCACCTTAGAGCATAAGGATTTGGTTCAGAAAATAAATAATAAGACAAGAAAAAATGCTGTGATCCAAAACACTAATAATAAAAGGAAGTTTAATTTTATTACCACCTACAATAATAATCCTGATAGGATCCGGGGGATACTGACTAAACATTGGGGTATTCTACATGCAGATCCGATTTTAAAACAAGTTTTACCAAAGAGATCTAATTTAACCTTTCGAAGGGTAAAAACCCTTAGAAACCATTTGGCCCCAAGCAGGCTAAGAATACTGAATAAAGATGTCTCTGCTGCAAATGGATCCCCTGTAATGATACTTCTCAGTTAACATCTTTTTCAACTCAGGAGGTAGTAAAATGCCGGGACAATACAAATTGTGCATCCTCCTTTGTAGTTTATTTATTAACAAGTAGATGTGGGATCCAATATATTGGGCGTACAGTACAAAGTTTGGGAGCACGAATGAATAAACACCACTCTAATATTGCAAAAAAATGTATGCAACACAGTGTTTCAAGACACATCACTTTAATTCACCCTGATAATATCGACTGTTTGTCGGTTTCTATAATTGACCAAATTCCTGATAATAATCCCAATCGGTATCAACAGCTAATTAACTGAGAATCCTATTGGATTTTTAGATTTAATACTATGTGGCCCGAGGGGTTAAATGAGTGTACAGAAAAAAACGGCCTTTTAATATATGTTTTATTGTGTGTTTTTTATGTATTAATGTATTATTGCGTTTTTTTTATAAAAAATATTCCTTTCTGCTATTGGATATGTCTATTCTCTATTGTGGAATATAATATTTCTATTATCTAGTGATTATATGTAGTATTAACAATATTGATGAATATACTTACCTGTGTGAGAATTGTGGGCGTGGTGTTATCCAGGTGCAATATGTCACTTCCCTTATATATACCTCCTGCATTTTGTGTCTTGTATCAGGCCTGAAGAAAGGATTATTAATATCCAGAAACGCGTTGTGTGAATAAAAGATTTTAAGACACCTACTAGTATCCTGGAACTTGTCTGTAACAGCGCGATCTTAGCTTCCGATTTTCTTCTTCCTCCCTTAATTGTCTCTTACACGCCGGTGGATCCAGCGCGGGAAGCCGCAGCAGTTGCTATACTAAATGTACATCAGTGTTGTGCCTGGAACATGCAGGTGAGTGCATTCCTCACTCACCTTAATAACCTGACCTGGTCTGGAAGATTCCACACAGAAGCGCTCTGTTGTTTTTTTGTCATGTTGGATAAGGACTTGGAAAACTTCCTTCAGGTGATCCAGATGTTCCTAATATGTCTGGGAATAGACAATGACGTCATCTAGGTACAGCAGAACACTCTGGAAGTTAAGATGTCCTAAACACCGCTCCATTAAACGTTGGAAAGTGGCCAGTGCATTGCACAGTCCAAAGGGCATGCTTTTGAATTCGAAGAGTCCCATAGGGGTCGCAAATGCTGTCTTCTCTCAGTCTTCCTCCACCATCGGCACCTGCCAATAACCACTCGTCAAATCCACTATGGAAAAGTAGGCGGCAGACCCCAGTGCAGTCAAGGATTCTTCAATACGAGGGAGAGGATAGGCATCCTTGTGGGTTATGCCGTTCAATTTTCGGTAATCTACACAAAAGCGGATAGTCCCATCTTTTTTTCTTCACAAGGACCAATGGTGCGGCAAAAGGACTCTGGCTTTCTTGGATGACATCAGCCTCTTTCATTTCCACGAGCATCTTCTTTATGGTCTGATACATCCCTGGAGCCACGGGGCAATGCCTCTCCTTAATGGGTGGACTGTCCCTAGTGAGAATCCTATGTTTGATCATCGTGGTCCTGCTAAAGTCCATGGGGAACTTGCTAAAAGCTTCTTGATACTTCTTAGCTACCTGGACGACTCCTTCTACCTGTTCCCTGGGGTTATCTTCGTCCTCTATCTGTAATTGGTCCCACCAAGGTTCCACCGAGTTCTGATCAGGTCCCCAGTGAGAATCCTTTGTTTGATCATGGTGGTCCTGCCAAAGTCTGTGGGAAACTTGCTGAAAGCTTCCTGATAACTCTTAGCTACCTGGATGACTCCTTCCACCTGTTCCTTGGGGGTATCTTCGCCTCCTATTTGCAGTTGGCTCCAGCAAGGTTCTGCAGGATTCTGGTCAGGTCCTCATTGAGCCACTTGTGACTTCGAGACCACATCTAGGACATCTAGATGGTGCAGTTTAGCCACAGGAGTATACTTGGGTAGCCGAACTGCCACTTCAGATAGATTAATGAGTCTTATCGGGACTTTCCCATTACGCACTGTCACCAGGTTTCTAGCCGCTCGCACCAAGGGACAATGTTCCAGTATGATGGGTTCCAAGAGCACTTGATAATCTTGATTTTTCACCCCAGGTCGGGCACGACTCCAAAAAACTGTCTCCGTCTGTGGTTGTAGCATAACGGCACGTATATCTTGGACAGATTTCTCCCTGATGATTCGCAAACTTCTGTTCTGCTTGGAGGATTTTGAGGTGGTGTTGGGCAGCTCGCCGGCCTGGAGGTGACAAATGAGGGAGAGAGGCATGCAGTGCACAAACAATATCATCAAAACAGTGTCTCGTGATATTCATTCCCAAGATGAAGTCAGCTGCCCCGTCATCAATAACATTGGTGACAATCACACCCTGCCTTTCTAGCACATGCTCCCCCACCTTCACCGTGGGCTCCCAATAGCCATGCCTGGTTACTGGTTTCCCGTTCCCTGCGATTACTCTAAACTCAGCTTCTTTTTAGTTCACACAACCTTTCTGGGCCCCAATACTTAAATACTTATAGAAAACCCCCTGCAGAATAGTGGACACCTGAGACCCCGTATCTATCAGAGCTTGTAACCGGACACCTTCGACTATCACCTGTACATAAGGACAAGAAGCAACATACATGGACAGTCCTTTCTTGTCGCTGGTTAGTTCTGGACCTTCGGCTTCTATTCCTGGGGTTCGGTCCTCGACCCCAGGGGACGCCCGTTTAAAGCCCAGCATTGGCTCTTCCAGTGTCCATTCTTGTTACAATAACTACAGACAGGTCTTTGACTTCCAGGCGGCCTCACAGGAGGGGTATTAGGTGGATCAGCAGGGCGAGGGTCAGGTTTCTTAGGCGGAGGTGTTGCAGCTCTAGAAGGATGGGGCCGCACAGTCATTTCTTTAAAGGCCTTGGCTAACTGTTCAATGTCCTGTTTAATATCTTGTAGGTCAGCTGTCCAAGGGCTAGAAGAAGGTGTTGGCAGGGAAAGCTGAGAGGGGACCGGTGACTGGGGCGAGATTCTGTAGCAGGAACACTAGCCTCCTCTGCCTGGGGTCCTGATTCGATCACTTTAACCGCTAGTCTCTTGAAAGCTGGGAAAGCCATATCGGGATTTTGCATGGCCAGCATCCTAAGTTGGGCTTTGTCCCATTTTTTCAGTGCCCCTTCTATAAAACGGTCCATCAGCACTCGGTTGCCCTGATCGGGCGTGATGCCATCTAGCTTCTGCACCGCCTCTAATGCGTTCTGTAAAGCTACTGCATATGCCCTGAGAGTCTCACCCGGTTTCTGACGTCGTTCATATAGTCTGAGGCGTACCTCAGAGGGGGAGTGAGATTCAAACACCTGAGAAAGCCCTTCAAAAATGTTCCCACTGTGGCTTTCTCAGCCGCTGGCCAGGTGCGAAGTTCCTCCAAGGCGGGTCCCTGGAGCTGTCCCAGAAGCAACTGTATCTGTTGATGAGGCGGTAATGCATAAAATCCAAAGAGGCTGTAGAACTTTTCTTTAAAGTCCCCTATGTAAAAGGATCACCATTGTAGGTGGGAAGCACAGGATTGCCCAAGAAGACAGGTGCAGCAACAGAGGCTCCTAATATGTAGGGAGAGGCAGGAGGTGGACTTGCTGGATCTGGCTCTGCCTGTGACGAAGGTCTTGCTGGAATCAATGGAAGAGCACATCTTTGTGAGGTAGAAAGCGTTGGTGAAGGCGGCAGCACCCTTCTGACTAAGGGTGGAGACCCCATTCTTAGGGACACTGGAGCCTCGCCCCCCTGTTGCTCAGGGGGGGACTGTGGCACTGCAGGTTCTGACATCTTTGTATTTGGTATGCTGGCCCTTTAAATAAATCTTGGATTCCTAGGTCCCGAGGAGATCCGCAGTTGCTCTCTTATCTGGAACTTAAGAACGTAGATTTCAAACTTGAGAGCGGTGACTTGAAACTCAATAGCCTTTAGTTGAAATTTGATTGTGTTAATCGGTAGCTGAAGTGACTCTATATAGGACCTCAATTTGGCAATCTGCTGTCTCAGAGTCCCGAGCTGTTCCGGCTCTTTACAACTTCCAACTCGCTGTTGCACTCTGCGTCTTTTTTGGTCTCCAGCACTAGACTCCAACAAAATGGCCGGCGCGGCACCGCAGGCTTCAGTGGGCGGGGTCTCTGGATCACGCGCGCAGGAGCAGTGGCGTTGCTAGGGTTGGTGTCACCCGGTGTGGTAGAAAATGGTGTCACCCCATAACTTCCCCCCCCCCAGTAAGTTTTTAGCCTGTTGTGACAGACACCACTGTTGTAGCGCATTGTGAGAAATTCCAGTATAATAATCAGATATACCAGTTGCCACAGAATAGGAAAGTGTTAAAGAAGTTTTCACCATTTAAATATAGAGCTCCCAGAATTACTTAAAGGGGTACTCCTCTGGAAAACATTTACTTTTATATCAACTGGTGCCAGAAAGTTAAACAGATTTTTAAATTACTTCTATTTAAAATTTTAATCCTTACAGTACTTATCAGCTGTTGTATTCTCCACAGGAAGTTGTGTAGTTCTTTCCAGTCTGTCCACAGTGCTCTGTCTGTCCATGTTAGGAACTGTCCAGAGCAGGATAGGTTTGCAATGGGGATTTGCTCCTACTATGGACAGTTCTTGACATGGACAGAGGTGTCAGCACAGAGCACTGTGGTCAGACAGAAAATAAATTAAAAAAGAAAAGAACTTCCTGTGAATCACTTATACAGCAGCTAATAAGTTCTGGAAGGATTAAGATTTTTAAGTAGAAGTAATTTATAAATCTGTTTAACTTTGTAGCATCAATTGATTAAAAAAATGTTTTCCAGTACAGTACCCCTTTATGCAGTGGTAAGGTTATGCTGGGAGTTGTAGTTTAACTCATCATAACTGTGGAACTGACAAGTGACTACAGCTCTGATAGGACATAGAGAGGAGAATGTACAGTGATATCAGTGACTACAGGTGACGTCTTCTCTATAGTGAGGAGAATACACAGTGATATCAGTGACTACAGGTGACGTCTTCTCTATAGTGAGGAGAATACACAGTGATATCAGTGACTACAGGTGACGTCTTCTCTATAGAGAGGAGAATATACAATGATATCAGTGACTACAGGTGACGTCTTCTCTATAGTGAGGAGAATACACAATGATATCAGTGACTACAGGTGACGTCTTCTCTATAGTGAGGAGAATACACAATGATATCAGTGACTACAGGTGACGTCTTCTCTATAGTGAGGAGAATACACAATGATATCAGTGACTATAGGTGACGTCTTCTCTATAGTGAGGAGAATATACAATGATATCAGTGACTACAGGTGACGTCTTTTCTATAGTCTTCCCTTATCTAATTCAGATGGTACATACCGCCTGGTCCAGCTAAAACTTCTGTCTGTAGAATGTGACGCCCAGATGACTCCTCACTATGTCAGCGCATTCTCATCTTCTATATGAAAACAAGTATTATTATAAACCTGCCAGACACTGTATCCTCTAAATATAATACTACTATACACTACACTCTTTGATTATATACCTTCCATACACCATACCCACTGAATATAATACTACCACACACTGTACATTCTGAATATAATACCAACACATACTGTACACTCTGAATATAAATCTGCCACATACTGTACCCCTGAATATAATACTGCCCATAGGCGTGCGCAGCCTATTGCATTAGGGTGTGCACCCTAAAGCACAAACTTACTCCGCGCACGCGTGTGTGTGTGTGTGTTTATGTATGTGTGTGTATGTATATATATATTATATATATACATATATATATATATATATATATATATATATATTATATATACACACACACACACACACTTCTGCTTGCATATTGTAGGAGGATTGGATCCAGGGCCGGTTTTAGGCTTAGCGTGGCCCTGGGCAAAATCAGAAGTGGGGTCCCAAAAGTCGTAATAGTGCACTAATCAGATTAGCACATTTTTGGTCACTTCAAATACCATAACAAATATCTAAAAAGCCAAAAAAAATGGTACCAATAAAAACTACAAATCACAGCACTAAAAATGACCCTCATACATCCCCATATACAGAAAAATAAAAGTGCTATAGGGATCAGAATAGTACAATTTTATATTTTTGTATTCACATTAGGTTGGCAGCATAGTTCCCCCACATTAGGTTGGCAGTATAAATCTCCCACATTAGGATGGAAATATATTTCCCCCACATTAGGTTGGCAGCATAGTTCCCCCACATTAGGTTGGCAGTATAAATCTCCCACATTAGGATGGAAATATATTTCCCCCACATTAGGTTGGCAGTATAAATCTCCCACATTAGGATGCAAATATATTTCCCCCACATTAGGTTGGCAGTATAGTTCCCCCACATTAGGTGCAGTATAGTTCCCCCACATTAGGTTAGTAGTACAGTTCCCCCACATTAGGTTGGCAGTATAGTTCCCCCACATTAGATGCAGTATAGTTCCCCCACATTAGGTTAGTAGTATAGTTCCCCCACATTAGGTTGGCAGTATAGTTCCCCCACATTAGGTTAGTAGTACAGTTCCTCGACATTAGGTGCAGTATAGTCCCCCACATTAGGTGCAGTATAGTTCCCCCACATTAGGTTAGTAGTATAGTTCCCCCATATTAGGTTGGCAGTATAGTTCTCCCTCATTAGGTTAGTAGTACAGTTCCTCCACATTAGGTGCAGTATAGTTCCCCACATTAGGTGGAGTATAGTTCCCTCATATTAGGTGCAATATAGTTCCCCCACATTAGGTGCAGTACAGTTCCCCCACATTAGGTGCAGTACAGTTCCCCACATTAGGTGCAGTATAGTTATAATTGTAGGGAGGAGGACAAGTCTAGAATTTACCATGAGGTTTACGGGACTAATTCTACCCCTGATCTTATATTTGCCAAAGGGTTCAATGGGCGGAGCCAAAGGGCTGTCAAAATTAGGTTTTGCCATGTATGATTGTGACTGTCTATTATATGTAGGCTCACAGCTAAAGACTACATCCCCATCATGTGTGATTGTCTATTATATGTAAGCTCACAGCTCAGGACTACATCCCCATCATGTATGATTGTCTATTATATGTAAGCTCACAGCTCAGGACTACATTCCCATCATGTATGATTGTGACTGTCTATTATATGTAGGCTACATATAATAGACAATCACACATGATGGGGATGTAGTCCTTAGCTGTGAGCTTACATATAATAGACAATCACACATGATGGGGATGTAGTCCTTAGCTGTGAGCCTACATATAATAGACAGTCACAATCATACATGATCAGGGCTGGTGCAAGGACTTTTGGCACCCTAGGCGAAAGCTAATTTTGCCGCCCCCTTGACCCCACACATTGGCTCTGCCCTTTGACATGCCCAACCTTACTACTGGGGTGACACACTGTAACAAACCCCCTCCTCATGTAATCTCCATACTACTGGGGTGACACACTGTAACAAACCTCCTCCTCATGTAATCTCCTTACTACTGGGGTGACACACTGTAACAAACCTCCTCCTCATGTAATCTCCTTACTACTGGGGTGACACACTGTAACAAAGCTCCTCCTCATGTAATCTCCTTACTACTGGGGTGACACACTGTAACAAGCCTCCTCCTCATGTAATCTCCATACTACTGGGGTGACACACTGTAACAAACCTCCTCCTCATGTAATCTCCTTACTACTGGGGTGACACACTGTAACAAACCTCCTCCTCATGTAATCTCCTTACTACTGGGGTGACACACTGTAACAAACCTCCTCCTCATGTAATCTCCTTACTACTGTGGTGACACACTGTAACAAACCTCCTCCTCATGTAATCTCCTTACTACTGGGGTGACACACTGTAACAAACATCCTCCTCATGTAATCTCCTTACTGCTGGGGTGACACACTGTAACAAACCTCCTACACATATAATCTCCATACTACTGGGGTGACACACTGTAACAAACCTCCTCCTCATGTAATCTCCTTACTACTGGGGTGACACACTGTTTAGCAGACAGTGTAACAGTATTAGATAGAGACAGTATCACACATTATAGGATTAGATACAGGGGCTCAGCAACCAGTATCAGACATAGGGGGATTAGATACACAGCTCAGCAGACAATATCAAACATAAAGGGATTAAATACACAGCTCAAATCACACATGGGGATTAGATACAGGGGCTCAGCAAGCAGTATCACACATGGGAGGATTAGATACACTGCTCATCAGACAGATCACACCTGGGAGGATTAGATACACAGCTCATCAGACAGATCACACATGGGGGAATTAGATATAGGGGCTCAACAAACAGTATAACACATGGGAGGATTAGATACACAGCTCATCAGACAGATCCCACAAGGGGGATTAGATACACAGCTCAAACAGTATCACTTATGGGGGGTTTAGATACACAGTTTAGCAGACAGGTCACATATGGGGGATTAGATACACAGCTCAGCAAACAGTATCACACATGGGAGGTTTAGATACACAGCTCATTAGACAGATCACACACTGGGGGATTAGATACATATTTTATCAGACAGATCACACATGGGGGATTAGATACACATTTTAGCAGACAGATCACACATGGGAGGATTAGATACACAGCTCATTAGACAGGTCACACATGGGGGATTCGATACACTGCTCAGCAAACAGTATCACACATGGGGAGTTTAGATACACAGCTCATTAGACAGATCACACACTGGGGGATTAGATACACATTTTAGCAGATAGATCACACACTGGGGGATTAGATACACATTTTAGCAGACAGATCACACATGAAAGGAGCCTCACCAGGTCAGTGTCTCTTCCCTGTCCGGCTGAGGCTCTGAGGACAGGAATAGCCGATATTTGTGACCTTTTCACCCTGATTTGAAGACACGCACAGTCGCGCAGCAGCTGAGGCAGAGAGGGGCACTTCGGGGGAGGGAGTAAGCAAAAAAGCAGCCGCAATGTGGTTGTGATTAGGGGTTGGTGGGGGGGGGGGGGGGTACTGGATCTCACAGTGCTTTTCCAGCAACATGAGGGGTGGGGCAGGGGGTGTTGTGGTCTTGCAGCTCCTCCAGCAAGACGAGGCTGAGGGGAGAGCGTGTATGTTGTCAAGCTAGGTTTCAGCGGGCCGCGGTGATTAGGGTGTGCCTGTGCACACCCGACACACCCCGTGCGCACGCCTATGATACTGCCACACACTGTATCCTCTGAATATACTACTACTATACACTACACTCTTTGATTATAAACCTTCCATACACCGTACCCACTGTATATAATACTACCACACATCTGTACATTCTGAATATAATCTCAACACCTACTGTACCCTCTGAATATAAATCTGCCACATACTGTACCCCTGAATATAATACCGCCACATACTGTACCCTCTGAATATAAATCTGGTGGTGTTGCTAGTGGATGATGGGGGTGCTAGTACTGGGGGGGGGGGGGTGTTGCTGGAGGATGATGAGGGTGCTACTGGCCATCCCCCCTGGCAGTATCACCCCCATCATCCATCGGCAGCATCATCCTCCTGGCAGGAGCACCCCCATTATCCACCATCAGGATCTACTGATGGAGGTCTTGCTGCTGGGGGGGTTTGCTGGTGGATGATGAGGGTGCTACTGCCGGGGGGGAGCATTAGGTAGGCAGCAGTTCCCCCACTTAAGGTAGGTAGCAGTTCCCCCACATTAGGTAGGTATCAGTTTCCCCACATTAGGTAGCATAGATTCCCCACATTTGATACCAGTTACCCCACATTAGGTAGTAATTTCCCCACATTAGGTAGCACAGGTTCCCCACATTAGGTAGCACAGATTCCACACATTAGGTAGCACAGATTCCACACATTAGGTAGCACAGATTCCCAACATTAGGTAGCAGTTTCCCCACATTATGTAGCAGTTTTTGCACATTAGGTAGCAGTTTCCCCACATTAGGTAGCATATATTCCACACATTAGTTAGCAGTTTCCCCACATTAGGTAGCACAGATTACCCACATTAGGTAGCAGTTTTCCCACATTATATAGCAGCTTTCGCACATTAGGTAGCAGTTTCCCCATATTAGGTAGCATAGCTTCCCCACATTTGGTAGTAGTTTCCCCCCATTAGGCCGCAGGTTCCCTTGCATGTTCCCCACAATAGGTTAAAGTCCCCCCACACAAAAAAACGCATACACACACAATTCAGAGACACACACACAGATAGAGAGAGAGAGACACACTCACAGACAGAGAGACACACACACACAGAGTCACATGCAGTCACACAGACAGAGAGTCAGGCACAGACAGAGAGCCACACACAGACAGAGATAGCGACAGACAGACACACACACAAACACAGAGACACACACTCACAGACAGAGAGTCACACACACAGACAGTCACACACACAGAGTCACACATAGTCACACACACAGACAGAGTCACACACACAGAGACAGAGTCACACACACAGACAGACACACACACAGTCACACACACAGGCAGAGTCACACACACACACACACACACACACACACACAGTCACACGCACACACAGTCACACACACACAGTCAGAGAGTCACACACACAGAGTCACACACACACACACAGTCACACACAGAGTCACACACAGTCAGAGAGTCACACACACAGAGTCACAGAGTCACACACACAGTCACACACACACAGACAGTCACACACAGTCACACACACACAGAGTCACACACAGTCACACACACACAGAGAGAGTCACAGTCACACACAGACAGACAGAGACACACAAACAGAGATCGAGTGAGACAGACACACACTCACCCATCCAGCGAAGCGCTCCTTCTCTCCGGGCACTCTGCGAGTGACGTCACTCACGTCCTCCTGCGCGGCCCTGCGGAGTGACGTCGGGCCGGCGCAACAGAAGACGGGGGGGGCGCCGGCCGGTTCACTGTGCAGGTGACAGGGGGGGCTGGCTACTAGTACGGAGACAAGTGAGACAGCGCAAGTGAGGGGAGGGGGTGGGGGTTCTATTACAGAGACAGCGCAAGTGAGGATCGGGGGCGTACTTGGTGTCACCCCATCAGGATGGTGTCCCCCGGTGCGGGCCGCACCCCCCGCACCCCGGTCGCAACGCCACTGTGCAGGAGGGCCCTGCGCTGACTTCAGCTCTTTCTCTTTCAACTTGTAGCTTCGCTGTACTCTTCGCCTCCCCCTTTACTTTACATGCACACTTTCTCCACACAGCACAGTGCACGCAACCCCTTACTCCGGAGTATAAATCACAGTACATGAATAAAGTCCGTTGCTTGGGGGGGGGGGGGGAGTACACTTTCACTGGTGGCAACAGCAGTAGGCACACACCCGAATCCTGTTAGTGCAACGCCAAAAAGGCTTTGTGGTAGCCCTTGGGGGGTATAGTGTAGTTGGGGTGTTGCTTCAGAATATAAGGGGTTAATTTAACCCCTGTCACTTGTGACGTCAGGGTGAGGGTTAATATGCTGAGGTAAATCTCCGGCCTATCGCCACCCTTCCCAGGAACGATAGGTGCGCGCTTAAATGAATGAAGATCCACAATGGAGATGAACTTGAACTTGCATAAACTTTACTGAAGTACTTGCGGTACATCCAATCAACAGCAACAGTCGTAGTAATACAGTCTCCATATAGCACGGCAGTGATTGACAGATGCTGAGGACCATTGACTTATCCAAAGAGTTATCAGATTTAGGATTTTTACAGAGATCCGTCCGGATTTAGGGGAATATTTAGGTCCGGTGATCTTGCTGAGGTAATAGGGATTGAAGTAACTCACAGTTTTGAGAGATGACAGTTGCCGCAAGGCTTAGGCCTGGTTACTGCTGATGACAGCTGTGCAGATCCGTCCTCATCAGCAGCCCACGCGGAAAGAGAGCTAATAATGGTCGCCGCTCCCTTATATGGGCAGGAGCAGGGCCGTTTTGGATTGGTCCGTGTCAGCAGTCACTCACCGTTACAAGGCATGGTGGGTGAACACGTCACGGGGACCTCCAAAGGTCCTCAAGCAAAACCATAGAGTTTCTACCTGATCACGTGACCCGCAGGTCCTGCTATGCTCCGTACAGGTAAATAACCAAATATATACAGTTTTTATACCTATAGGTATACAAATATCAACTAGGATTACTATATATTGTGACGATCCGTCTTGGGGATTAGCTCTGGGATCGTCCTGGACCACGCCACAGGATGCGTTTCTTCTCAATAAACCATCAAACAAACGCTTATAATGCAAATCTGGCACCTTGCCAGTTTTATTAGACAGGTTGCAGGGTAAGAAATAAACAAAAAGCAGGAACAAAACAAAATCCTAGACCGTCTGGTCACTGACTAAACAGATCAGCTTGTCCTGACTAACAACTGCTGAGCTTCCCTCAGCCGGTTAAACATATGTCCCCTGCAACCTTCTACTCACAATGTCACTCTCTTTGAGCCACTCATGGCTCGGGCTGTGTACTCCTCAGCAGGCTCTGTCTCTTCCCTACAGCCCATATGCTATCTCCTAGGAAGAGCCCCCATTACACTGAGTCTCCATCTCATATACACCTCCCTTCCCTCCTGCCTCATTACTTAAGAAGCAGGTGAGAGCTTCTGCAGGGTGAGCCAAGGAAATGCACCCTTTCCTTGCCACACTGCCACAATATCTACTGACTAAGTGAGAGGTGACAAGGGGAAGACTAGACAAGAGGAACTCCTACGTCCTAGGGACTCTGGCTATGGGGACCTCTATACAGGTAACGTATAGGATACGGTACCGGGACACCACAGAAGCATGGCAGCCTCAGCCAACCCGATCTCCAGCAATCACCTCCTGGGGGTAAGGAGAGGCTTTGGGTTGGGGATGTGTATTGTATATGTATGTGTATGATTTTGTATGATTTTGTATGATGTGTGTATATGTATTATGTGTGCATTATAGATTTATGTGTATGTATGATGTGTGTATGTGCGTTAGATGTGTATCTATGATGTATGTATGTATGATGATGTGTGTATGAGGTTTGTTACAGTGTCACCCCAGTAGTAAGGATACTATATGAGGAGGAGGTTTGTTACAACATGTCACCCCAGTAGTAAGGTGATTACATGAGGATGAAGTTTGTTACAGTGTGTCACCCCAGTAGTAAGGGGATTACATGAGGAGGAGGTCTGCTACAGAGTGTCACCCCAGTAGTAAGGAGATTACATGAGGAGGAGGTTTGTTACAGTGTGACACCCCAGTAGAAAGGAGATTACATAAGGAGAAGGTTTGTAAGGAAAAGGGGGAGTGACTTAAAACTTAACTTTTAATACTTATGCAGCTAAGACACATATAATATAGTGCAGGTATGTAGGTGTTTGGCCAGGGATACTGATACTGATCCCTACACCAAAATGACGTATTATGCACAAACAGTTAAGATAAAAACCATCAATGTTGTCTAGCAATCACCATATAGTGACCCTGCTAAGTTTACTGCAATGTGGGTCAACACATATGGTTAGGTAATGTACAATGCCCAGTCCTACGCGTTTCAGTCATCATCAATGACCTCATCAGGGGCTAATTACAATTTGATGCAGTCGTACACATGTTCCCCAATTACACCATTAGATGTCATGATACGGTATGCGACCACCGATACAGAAGTGATCCCACAATAAATAATTAAGAAGCTCTGCTACACTCAAAGAAGACAATATTCCAGGTACGTCCAATGGTTCGTGTCCTGCGTCCTGTCTGTGTCTTGATGTGCGCGCCCACAGTTGTGGGGAGCCGTGCAGTTCAGCCATTAGTATGCTAATTACATGTGAAGGGGGCTTGTTACAGTGTGTCACTCCAGTAGTAAGGTGGGAGTGAAGGGGTAGTAAAATTTGCCTAGGGTTGCAAAAATGGGGGGGGGGGGGCTGGGCAAAAAAAATTGCTTGCCCAGGGTCCAATCAAAATTCTAGATGGCCCTGGCAGTATTGGTAGTGTAAGTATCAGTGGAAGATCCAGGAGGGGGGGGGGGAGGGGCCACAACGGGGCATTTGCCCCCCCCCCCCCCAAGATTAATTTCCCCCATCACTATTAAGGACGTCCCTATGTCCCGAAAGATATTTTCAGGACACAAGGTTGCCCCCATTAACTCTCTGTGGCACCTGCATTAACTTTAAAAACGCAGGGGACATCGGGAGACATCTGTCACTGACATCTCATGCGTGCGCCCATAGGAACGGAGGCGTGGAGCATCGAGCAGGAGAACGCCCACTGGCCAGCATGGTGAGTTACCAGCGGCACGTCATCTTCAGTGCTCCAACCACTGCTCCTCCGGTCCTGGGACCTACTGCTATGGCCTATAAGCCAGGAGGAGCGGTGGTCGGAGCACTGAAGCAGGGCAATACATAGACATACAGCCTCCAGCCATACACTGTATATGGTTGTAGGCTGTATGTCTGTGGGGGAATATACTGCTAGCCTAATGTGGGGGAATATACTGCCAGTCTAATGTGGGGGAACATACTGTCAGCCTAATGTGGGGGACTATACTGCCAATCTAATGTGGGGGAACTATACTGCACCTAATGTGGGGAATATACTGCCAGCCTAATGTGGGGGAACATACTGCCAGCCTAATGTGGGGGAACATACTGCCAGCCTAATGTGGGGGAACATACTGCCAGCCTTATGTGGGGGAACATACTGCCAGCCTTATGTGGGGGAACATACTGCCAGCCTAATGTGGGGGAACTATTCTGCCAACCTAATGTGGGGGAATATACTGCCAACCTAATGTCTGGAAACATACTGCCAGCCTATTGTGGGGGAACTATTCTGCCAACCTAATGTGGGGGGAACATACTGCCAACCTAATGAAAGGGAGCTATACTGCCAACCTAAGGTGGGGGAACTATACTGCCAACCTAATGTGGGGGAACTATACTGCCAACCTAATGTGGGGGAACTATACTGCCAACTTAATGTGGGGAACTATACTGCCAACTTAATGTGGGGGAACTATACTGCCAACTTAATGTGGGGGAATATACTGCCAAGCTAATGTGGGGGGAACTATACTGCAAAACAAATGTGGGGGAACTATACTGCCAAACTAATGTGGGGGGACTATACTGCCAAACTAATGTGGGGGAAATATACTGCCAACCTAATGTAGGGGAACTATACTGCCAACCTAATGTGGGGGAACTATACTGCCAAACTAATTTGGGAGAACTATTCTGCCAAACTAATGTGGAGGAAATATACTTCCAACCTAATGCAGGGGAACTATACTGCCAACCTAATGTGGGGGAACTATACTGCCAAACTAATGTGGGGGAGCTATACTGCCAAACTAATGTGGGGGAAATATACTGCCAACCTAATGTAGAGGAACTAAACTGCCAACCTAATGTGGGGGAACTATACTGCCAACTTAATGTGGGGGAACTATACTGCCAACCTAATGTGGGGGAACTATACTGCCAACCTAATGTGGGGGGAACTATACTGCCAACTTAATATGGGGGGGGACTATGCTGCGTACTTAAAGGGGTAGTCCACTGCCCCAGCATTCTAAACATTTTCAGCAGGCCAGGGGCGTGTTAGGCATGGGAAGGGGGGTGGCAACAGCTGGAGGCACAATATGGGTCCGGTCACCGGCAGATCCACAGATGTTTCTGGCACAGAAATTCCATTTTCTGTGTCTGCACAGAATGCATGTCTGTCAATGAGACGGCGCATTCCTGTGCAGTCCTAGTGCTGGCATATTATGTCGGTGTCCTGCAGTTTGCGGAATATCTGCACAGAGATTCTACATGTGGACATTCTGTCTGTGAACTTAGCCTTATAGTATATGTGGGTGCTATTACTGATAGGTAGCATTGAGATCGCTGTTTATCTGTGTGCTGTGACTATTACTGTATAAAGAACAAGGTTACAATATAAGGTTAGGGCTACATGGCAAAAATGTATCGCATAGTCAAAGATCGCCATGTTGTTCTCCTTGAATAGTGCTGAATTTCAACTAATGTCAACGTAGAGAAATCCAGCGCAAATCAGTTCTTGCTCTTTAGGTGGTTTATTAACCCCTTAAGGACCAAGGACGTACCGGTACATCCTGAGTCCTTTCCCTTTCTATAACGCGGGGCCACGACCGGAACCCGTGGCTAATAGCGCGCGGCATTGATCGCGGTGCCGCGCGCTATTAACCCTTTAGACGCGGCGTTCAAAGTTGAACGCTGCGTCTAAAGTGAAAGTGAGACCATGCCGGTTCGCTCAGGGAGCTGTTTGGGATTGGCGAAATTGCGGCGTCCCGAACAGCTGTTAGACACGAGGAGGGTCTCCTACCTTGCCTCCTGGTGTCTGATCGCCGAATGACTGCTCAGTGCCTGAGATCCAGGCATGAGCAGTCAAGCGGCAGAATCATCGATCACTGGTTTCCTATGAGAAACCAGTGATCAATGTAAAAGATCAGTGTGTGCAGTGTTATAGGTCCCTTGGGCATGGAGGTCACAGAGAAAGTCAGTTTGGGATGCAATGGTGGAGTGGAGCTGGGCGATGTACGGTAGTATCATGAGCATCCTCTAGGTCCTCCTCTCGGTCAGAAACGTGCTGTAGGTCCTGGCGGATGGATGCAATTTCTGCCCTGCATGTATCCTTCACCTCAGCAATAAGGAAGGAATGAAAGTCTTCCTTTGTTGGTATTTGGGAGAGGAGCAGGCTGAGGTCTGGCAGAGTGAAGGGAAGAGCGGGTGAACCTGAGCAAGGCAGATCAGACTCCGCCAGAACATCACAAGATGAGGGAGCCGGTCCAGACAGGGAGGGCAACAGGAGCCCGGAGGAGTGAGGGGGTAACCCCTGGCAGGGCAGGTGTGGTGTACTGGAGGCCATTTTGCTTGACCTGGAGACCCTAAGCGGTTGGGGAGAGGACTGGTGGAAATGGCTGGCAGCAGGTGGAGCCAGAGGAACAGCAAGCGGGGATGTAGGAGGCACAAGTCCCGAGCCATCCGAAGTTGACAGCAGAGGAGAGGGTATCCCAAGTCCCTCAGCAGAGCAGCGAGGTGAGGGGGGGGGGGGCAGGATAAGCTACAGCAGCCGCTGGAGGCTAGGAAAGGAAGGAGGGGACTGCTCACCCCTTGATATGGACGCCCAAGAGTGCGGGCTAGGAAGCAGGCAGGGAGGACCAGGCTCAGAGCACACAGGTAGGAGGAGCAGATGAAGGGCACTGGGACAACAGTACCGCACAGGTTGGGGGCAAATTGCACTCACCCTGGGGTCCGAGCACTCCAAGACAACAGCAGACCATGCAGGAGGAGCAGTGTGAGAGAGAGGAGGCTCTGATGGCAGCACTGCAGTGCTGCACAGCGGAGGCCGAGCAGGACTACAGAGCTTGCGCTGAACAGAAGGGACGTTCAGCAGCAGTGGAGATGGAAGGCCAGGGGCTTCAGTCCGGGCCTAAGGAGGCTGTGCTGTGCGGGAACGTAGGCCCTGAGCTGGTCCGGTAATGGCGGGCAGCCGTGCAGGGGCTGGGGCCGGAGGTGCCTGGAAGTAGTGAAGGAGTCCACCGGGCGAGGTAACAGGCAGCCTGGCAGCAGCAGGGGATGTCCGGGCTTTTCGGGAGGTCCTCCCCATGGATTAGAGCTGGGTCACATGGAATAATTGGCTAATTTAGGGCCACTGGAGCGGGAGCCATCTCAACAAGCAGCCATCCTCGTCGGCGCCAAGCCACGCCCCCACCTGAGTCCTCCTCTGTGGCCACACCCTGAGACAACATAGAGACACCTGGGGAGGTTCTGCAGCAGCTTGGATGGCGCTCTCTCTGTATACTTCAGACATTGCTTGCAGCTTTGAACAATGGAGATGTAATGGAATGGAGATGAACAAGATGGCGGCACCCAGTAGACTTCCTGTAGGTCCAGCCAGAAGGATCTTCCCCTGTGCAACACAAGGCGGCACTTGGGTTACCCTCTACTACTGGTAAGGAGGCGGTCCTCCTGGAGGTCGGCGGTGGGCAGAGCTTCAATCTTCGCTCGCGCACGAGATTGTGGGCACAGATTAACCCCTACAAAGATGGAACTTTGCGTCAGCAGCAAGTAATAACAGAACAGTCTATATCACAATCTTTGGAAAACTTCACACAAGGTATGGCCTTGAATAAAGTGCTCCCCATCTATTTCGTAAGCGCTGGTCAACATGAAGCAAAGTCCCGTACAATTTTCTAGTGCATCTGTCACACACTCCGTGCGGTTTCTCAAGACACAGTTCAGACTAAGGGGTTTTGTAAGCACACACCCGTACCCTGTTCATGACACCAAAAAGGGTTGTGGCAGCGGCTGGGTGTTAGTAGGACGTACCTTGATCACTGTTCCACCTTGGGTACTCCACCCCTAGACATCCGCCATCCGGCATGACATTACGACCACGGCCGCCCAAACTGAGCGTTCTGAACATAATGTTCAGAACGCTGGGTGTCTGCATAAAGATCGGGGGGGGGGGGGGGGGGGGGGGTGTGGAGCCCCCAGAGTCCGGACTCCCGCGAATAGACATATTTGCCTACCTGTTCTGATATTGCACTGCATATTTTTCCTCTATCAGAAACATACACTGTGTGAACTTACCGAAAGTAGACAGGTCTCTAAAAATTGCATGTGTTCTGAAGAGGCTTTTATTTTGTAAATTCTATCCTCCTTTTCTTATTTTGTCTTGTCCTCTATTAATTTACCGCCTTTGAAATCTTCCCTATTTACCGTTCTAACGCTACACTTGACCAATGCTTCCATTACCATTTTGTCATGAAATAAGCGCAAGGGCAATTCTTGACAACTTCTCCAGGCTCTCCAGCGCCATCGATAAGACGACAATAAGCCTGTGTCGTGCGTCGTACTCTTTGTTCCCCTTGGATTAGATTATTCATGAGTCACTAGACAGGCTGTGAGTAGGTGTAAGGCGACGGCACAATATAATTCATTTACTGGAGAAAAACAAAAAAATTCGGCGTCTTGCTAAAGTCATTTTATGATTGGTAATCAGGGCTGCTTGAGGAAGCATATGTTTCCTTTTCTGTCTTATTGAAAAGTTAGAAACATATGTCCCCTCCTGTACACAGCTGCCTGTAAGACGTTGCACATACAGATTGTTTTTTGTATCTTTAAAGGCTATGTAAGATGGTAGTAGTCAGTGATATGTCACCTTGGAGGATGGACGGTCAAATGAGTGCACCTAGAGCAATGTTTTCCAACCAGTGTGACTCCAGCTGTTGCAAAACTACAGCTCCCAGCATGCCCGGACAGCCAAAGGCTGTCCGGGCATGCTGGGAGTTGTAGTTTTGCAACAGCTAGAGTCACACTGGTTGGAAAACACAGCCCTAGAGAGGAAAAAACATCAGTGAGATATTTATGACCTCCAGGTGTCCTTGTATGACTGAATGTTTTAGACTCGGTTTCCACATGTTTTCTCCTTCCAAAAATGCCCCCAAAATACCCACATTTGCCACACAATGAGTGCACTCGGTGACTACATGTGACCCTATCTGTTACATGTGACCCTACCCAAACAGTATTTGTGCCACAAAAAAAAATCAAAAAACATTAGGGGAGATTTATCAAAACCTGTGTAGAGAATAAATGGTGCAGTTTCCCATAGCAACCAATCAGATTCCTTATTTCATTCTGTCCAAAATGAAAGAAGTGTTTGGCTGTCTGGGCATACTGGGAGTTGCAGTTTTGCAACAGCTGGAGTCACACAGGGGGAGATTTATCAAAACCTGTCAAGAGGAAAAGTTGCTGAGTTGCCCATAGCAACCAATCAGATCGCTTCTTTCATTTTTCAGAGTTTTTTTTCAAAAATGAAAGAAGCGATCTGATTGGTTGCTATGGGCAACTTAGCAGCTTTTTCTCTGGTTTTGATATCTGTCCCCCACTGTCCAGGCATGCTGGGAGTTGTAGTTTTGCAACAGCTGGAGACACACTGTCCGGGCATGCTGGGAGTTGTAGTTTTGCAACAGCTTGAGGCACACTTGGGAAGATTTATCAAAGTTTGCTCAGAGGAAAAGTTGCTGAGTTGCCCATAGCAACCAATCAGATCGCTTAATTTTATTTTATTTTTTTAAAGGCCTCTGAAAAATGAAAGAAGTGATCTGATTGGTTGCTATTGGAAACTCAGCAACTTTTTCCTCTGGACAGGTTTTCATAAATCTCCCTCCCTGTCCAGGCATGCTGGGAGTTGTAGTTTTGCAACATCTGGAGACACACTGGGGCACCTTAATCAAATAGTTTAGACCAGACATAGGCAACCTTCAGCACTGCAGATGTTTTGGACTACATTTCCCATTATGCTTTTGCAGCATATTGGCTGTAAGAGCATCATGGGAGATGTGGTCCAAAACATCTGCAGTGCCGAAGGTTGCCTATACCAGCTCTAGGACAAGTATATGCAACCTTTGGCACTGCAGATGTTTTGGACTACAACTCCCATGATACTTTGGCAGCATTTAGCTGTAAGAGCATTATGGGAGATGTAGCCCAAAACATCTGCACTGCCGAAGGTTGCCTATGCCAGCTCTAGGAAAAGCATAGCAATCTTTGGCACTGCAGATGTTTTGGACTACATCTCCCATAATGATATAGGGCCTGGAGTCTTAGATGCAGGGACCACATGGGGGCCGCCTCCTCACCCCGGATGTTAGGGTTAATTTAATGTTGTCAGTTAAGGGTTAAAGTGTAGTTATTTCCCCTCATTTTCCCTGGCAGAGGGGCTGTATGGCTGAAGTGGAGCTTAGTGTGATGACATCACCTGTTGCTAAGATACTTCAGGTATCTGGGCATAATAAGGGTAGTTGGTGATTGGTTGGTATCCCTTCGGCGGGAAGTTTTGATGTTTATAAATATTGAGCGGCATAGGCCATATTCGAATTCGCGAATATATTGACGAATATTCGTCATATATTCGCTATATTCGCATATTCATAATATTCCCGTTTTATTTTCGCATATACGAAAATGTGCATATGCAAAAATGTGCATATTCGAAAATTTGCATATGCAAAAATTTGCATATGCAAATTTTTGCATATGCGAAACTGCGCACGCCAGTCTCACACAGTAGCATTAGAGCCTTCTCTACACCACGCAAGCTGGAAGCAGAGAGGGGTGATCACTGTGATGTGTACTGAAAAAACAAACAAAAAAAAAAAAACAATATTCGTAATTACAAATATATAGTGCTATATTCGCGAATATTCGCAAATTCGCGAATATGCGATATTCGCGAGCAACACTATAAATATACCTGCTTGTGATGAAGGGGTGACAGAAGCTATGTGTCAAGCACAGAAAAGGATCCCTGTTTCTTGCTGTATTTCTCCTCTGGAGAGAAATAAGTTTATGCAGCAGTCTGAGGATATACATCCACCTGGCTTCATGTCTGATGAAATAGTGGAGCTCTACCAACATCTTCTTGTTAAAGCTGAAGCATCTGGAGGGGTCTCTTGGCTTCAGCATTGCCTTAATATGAACGCTGAATGTACCTCAGGTGTCCAGCAGCAGGCTAACACTGAAGTAGGTGCTGAACAGATGTCCCATCCGACTGTCACCCTCCCGGACCTCAGTGCAGTGACCAGCAGCAGGGCAGCTCCTTCCCTTCACACACGCTGACAGGGTTCCCCTGCCGGGCACAGGGATGATAATCAGAGATGAGCGAACTTTTCAAAAATTCGATTCGACCGATTCGCCGAATTTTCCCGAAAAGTTTGTTTTGATCCGAATTTATTCGCGGCGAATCGATGTTGAAAAAGGCTTTTTCTCGCCTACATACAGCCTCTATAGGGGTATACAACACTTTGTTGTGTCGTAAAACGCATATGGAGTGTGCTGGGGTAGTGAAATAATACTGTTATTCAGAATAGCATGCAGATTACCGGCATCGCTCTTAGAATCACTGCCGCACAGCAGCACAATGACAGAGCCTGGTTGTGGCATCAGTGTCAGGAGACCATATAGTGACTGAATGACATAGCATGGACATAGCGTGGCAAGAGGAGACCATTTAGTGGCTGAATGGCACAGCGTGGAGTTGGCTGATGCACTAGTACACTACACACCAGGGCTTCACAATCCCCCCCCCAAAAAAACAACACAATATATGAAATTTTTGACAAAGATTTCTCATTGGTAGCACCCGCTATCCAAAAATTTGAAATTTCAAGACCCAGGCCCCACCTCTGCGGCATTAGGAACCCATATATTGCCTGTAGGACACAGCCTGGAGTTGGCTGATGCACCAGTACACACCAGGGCTTCACAATCCCCCCCTTCAAAATCAACACAATGAGAAATTTTTGTCAAAGATTTCTCATTGGTAGCACCCGCTATCCAAAAATTTGAAATTTCCAGAACCAGGCCCCACCCCTGTGGCATCAGTAACCCATATATTGTCTGCATGACACAGCCTGGAGTTGGCTGATGCAAGAGTACACACCAGTACTTCACAATCCCCCCCAAAAAACCAACACAATATATGAAATTTTTGTCAAAGATTTCTTATTGGTAGCACCCGCTATCCAAAAATTTGAAATTTCAAGAAACAGGCCCCACCTCTGCGGCATCAGGAACCCATATATTGCCTGAAAGACTCAGCCTGGAGTTGGCTGATGCACCATTACACACCCGGGCTTCACAATCCCCTCCTAAAAACAACAACATTTTAGAAATTTTTTAAAGAAATACCTTTGTGTAAGAAAAAGCACATATCCAACAGTTTACAAGACTCTATAATGCAGGACGGTGGACCACCCAAAGACATTCTTCTAAAAAATAATAAACCACACAATGTTTGACATTTTTTTACAAAAACAAATTCAATATGTGTGTAAGCGCATCTGTCTCCAAAAGATCAGATCACCAAAGGACTTTTTTCGCCCAAAATGATGAAGCAGAGTTAATCCCTGTCCGTATTTTTTATTTGTTTTTCATTAAAAAATCACACACAACAAGCGTTCCGTTGTGTAACGATTAGCATTCTGGAAAATTCTATTTTATTACTGATAAAATTATCAGTAAATAAAAAAAAAAAACACTACCCAAGAGTGTTTAATTACCCCATACATTGCACTCGGAGCAGTCAAGAGTAGGCCTCAGCAGTACCCAAGAGGCTTTAATAACCCCCTACCTTTGCACGATCAATTGCGAGATCAAGCAATACCAGGTGTGTTATGCCCTCTGATTTCCGGGGCCGCAGGCACGCTCCACTGAACGGATTAGCATGTCTCTATCTTTCATCGACCGGAGCTGGTAACCCGCTAACTCCCGGAAAGGTAAGCTGCCGCGAAGCAGGTGGTCTCCCCCGGGCACGTTTGGCTCCAGAATTTCCACTACTGCCATACCACGCTGACTGCCAACCGTGCTACCGCCTTGCTGACTCAAGGGCAACCTGCAACTCTCTTCTCCCAATGATGAACCCCCTTCTCCTGAGATCGAGCAATAACAGGTGTGTTATGCCCTCAGATGTCCGGGGCCGCAGGCGCGCTCCACTGAGCGGATTAGGGTGTGTCAATCTTTTTTTGTAGCACCCGCAATCCAAAAATTTTAAATTCCCAGACCCAGGCCCCACCTCTGCGGCATCAGGAACCAATTTATTGCCTGAAGGACAAAGCCTGGAGTTGGCTGATGCACCAGTACACACAGGGCTTCACAATCCGCCCCAAAATCAACAAAATTGTATAATTTTTTTTTTTTTAATTTACAACTTTGTGTAAGCACAAGCGCATATCCAACATTTCAGAAGACTCTATAAGGCAGGACGGTGGACCACCCAAAGACTTTCTTCTCAAAAATAATGAACCACATAATTGTTGATTTTTTTTTTTTTTTATTTAAATTCCTAGACCCAGGCCCCACCTCAGCTGCATCAGTAACCCATAGATTGCCTGAAAGACACAGCCTGAAGTTGGCTGATGCACGAGTACACACCCGGGCTTCACAATCCACCCCAAAAAAATAATTTTTTTTTTAATTGTCTGACAAAATACCTTTTTGTTAAAACAAGCGCATATACAGCAGTTCAGAAGACTCTATAATGCAGGATGGTGGACAGGTGCGTGTTGCACGCTGAAACCAGTTCGTGATAGGGATCTGTGATTGCAATTATTTAATCTTAAAACAAGGAATTACCAGTAAGTGAGGGTCATAAGCTAGCATTTATTAAGTCCCTGCCCTTTGTACACACCGCCCGTCGCTATAAGCGATTGGATTAGTTAGTGAGTTGGTTAGTGAGGTCCTCGGATCGGCCCAGGCGGGGTAGGAGAAGGCTCTGGCAGAGCGCCGAGAATTTAACGATCACTGTTGAAATTTGCATTAACCATGTATTTAGCTACTGCTAAACATCCAAAAATTTAAGGCCCAAGGCCAGAGGCACCAGGGAGGCAAGTAGTTCCTGAAAGACACAGAAGAAGTCTGCAGCATGCATTTGCAGTACCCAAGAGGTTTTCATAACCGCTTACATTTAAAGATCAATGTTTACATTTGCATTAAGCATGTATTTAGCTACTGCTAAACTTCAAAAAATTATAGGCCCAAAGCCAGAAGCTTCAGTTTTCCCCATATTAGGAGCATAGTTGTCCCCCAGATTAGGCAGCATAGATGTCTCCCAGATTAGGACCATAGTTGTCCCCCAGATTAGGCAGCATAGATGTCACCCAGATTAGGAGCATACTTGTCCCAGCATACTTGTCCCTCAGATTAGGCAGCATAGATGTCCCCCAGATTAGGCAGCATAGTTGTCCTTCAATCAGCGCGGGCCGGTCAGAGCCAATCAAAGGGCCGTATGTGTCAAGCGGGCCATACAATCCCCAGGTCTGCCCCGGAGGGTTTCATAACCAACCACAATAGAGAAAATTTTGTTGTAGGAGCATGGTCAATCTACTCAGACCCATCTATCATTGGTGGCTGGAAATCCTGGCTGATCCATCCCTGATTCATCTTGACAAATGTCAGTCTCTCCACATTTTTAGTGGACAGACGAGTTCGCCTTGGGGTGACTATGGCCCCGGCCGCACTAAACACCGGGCAGGATAGCTTTTCCAGCGCATACTCCGCTAGTTGCAGCCATAAATCGAGTTTGGCTGCCCAGAAGTCCAGCGGATCTTCAACGGTTGTTGGCAGGGTCATGTCGAGGTAAGCCATCACCTGCTGGTTCAGGTCCTGCTCCATGTCCACCTGCTGCTGATGAGTAGCTTCACTATGCGGCTGAAGGAAGCTACTCATCAGCGACTGTAGGCTCAGGCTGCTGCTGATTGCGCCGGTACTGCTCCTGCCAACCCTCCCCTCCCCAGCAGCCGTGGCAGTGGAAGGTGAGCGCAGAGGGCCCCCCCGAGTCAGACCTGCGAGTGGATGGACCATGTGGCCGATAGGCATCGGCCAACCGACTACGTAGAAGCTCCCTGAAGTAGGTCAGTTTGTCCTCCCTCTCAGTGGGTGTAAAAAAGGCCCCCCATTCTGGGTCGGTAGCGAGGGTCTAATAAGGTGGAGATCCAGAAGTCACTACGCAAGCAACTGAGCATGCATCGTGCCATTTGTGACAGTGACTCACTGGGACTACCTGCCTCCATCTCCACTGCATACTGCCACGGTGTATCTGGGTCCTCTGTCTCGCCTCCCTCATAATAACCCTCCAGCTCCTCCCCTCCTGTCCATTGACCAGAAACACCGGCCATCTCATCCACCGTAAACTGTGCTCCGCTCTGCCCCTCATCATCCTCCTCCAGTTCATCCCCCACAGGACTCATGTAGCCTTCTGATGTAGGCACAACATCTCCATTGCCCTGACCAGCCATGTTTTCAATCATTTTTTTGAATAAATGTAGGAGTGGAATTACATTGTTAATGGTGTAATTCGAGCGACTAACAAAAAATCTGGCTTCCTCAAAGGGCCTCAGCAAACGGCAGGTGTCCAGTATGAGCTGCCACTCTTTCACATTGAAGTTACACAGGGGAGTACTCCTATCTGCTTGTATCATCAAAAAATCTGTGATGGCTTTTCTTTGTTCGTATAGTCTGTCCAACAAATGGAGGGTGGAATTCCAACGCGTGGCAACGTCACAAATGAGACTATGTTGTGGGATACCGTTCTGACGCTGCAGCTCAAGCAAAGGGTGCTTGGCGGCGTACGAGTGGCTGAAGTGCATGCACAGTTTCCTTGCCATTGTCAGGACGTCTTGCAAATGGGGTGAAGACTTGATGAACTTCTTGACAACCAGATTCAACACGTGTGCCATGCAGGGCGAATGGTTCAAGCTTCCTTGTCGCAGCGCGGCCACGATGTTCTTCCCATTGTCGGTCACCATGGTTCCCATTTCCAGATTTCGTGGAGTAAGCCATACTCGGATTTCTTCCCTAATGAACTTCAGCAGTTCCTCCCCTGTGTGACTCCGTTCGCCAAGGCAAACCATGTGAAGGACAGCTTGACATCGCTGTGCCCTACACACGTGGTACGATGAAGGGCCACCGAGATTTGGATGTGCAGTGGAGGCCGAGGACACGGGGGAGGAGGAGGAGGAGGCGCACACTGTAAAAGGACCAACTGCCTGGGAGCGAGAGCGTGGAGGAGGAAGTGGTGTGACCTGTCCAAGTTGCTGCTGTGGCTGTGCAGGAACAACATTTACCCAGTGGGCCGTAAAAGACATGTATTGTCCCTGCCCGTAGTTACAGCTCCACACGTCGGCGCTGCCGTGCACTTTTGAACACACCGACAGGCTCAAGGACTGCCTCACCTTCTCTTGTACAAACTTATGCAGGGCTGGTACTGCCTTCTTCGCAAAGAAATGACGGCTTGGGACTCTCCACCTCGGCTCGGCACAAGCCAACAATTCCCTGAAAGCTGCAGAGTCCACCATTTGGAAAGGGAGGGACTGCAACACCAGCAACTTGGACAGGAGCACATTCAACTTCTGCGCCGTTGGATGAGTGGGCGCATACTGTTGTCTCTTGGACATGGCTTCGCCGATCGATTGTTGGCGGAATGGCTGACTACGAGCGGAGGGAGCAGGAGCGCAAGAAGGATCGTTTGACACAATGCTCCCTTCGGCTGAGGTGGTGGAGCCTTGGCTGGATGACGGAGGGAGCGGATGGCCACTGGGTGATGCGGCAGGCTGGACCACTACCTCGGAGCCACGGTTATCCCAGGCCGCTTTATCATGTGTTGACGCAGGGCCGTGGTGCCGAGATTGGGACCCTGGTCACGCTTCACTTTCTGCCCACAGATTTTGCATGTGACTACGCTAAGGTCCTCCGGATTCTTTATGAAGAACAACCACACCGCAAAGTAGCTGATTTTCCCACCCGTAGTTCGCACTATTTCACTGCTATTGGCGCCGTCTCCAGGAACCCCTGCTCCACTACCTCCCTGAATGGTAGCTTGCCACGAAGCAGGTGGTCTCCCCCTGGCTCGTTTGGCTCCACTACTGCCACCACCACGCTGATTGCCAACCATGCTACCGCCTTGCTGCCTCATAGACAAAGAGCAAATCTCTTCTCCTGATGATGATGAAGCCCCGGCTTCTGCACCTGGCTCCCAATTGCGATCGGCTTCATCATCATCAAAAGATGTGTGCACGTCACTGATGTCCTCCTCGTGTTCCACAACAGTGTCTGCCTCAGGACCCTGAGCAATTGAAACACCGCCTCCCACATCACTCTCCGCATCACTACTTGGCCGCCTTGTGGAGCAAGGGACGCATGTCTCCTCACATTCTTGGCTGCCCATTAGATGTTGACTGTCCTCTATTACATCGTCCTCGCTAAATAGTGGAGCTGAACCCAAAGCATGAGATACTTCTTTGGGAGAGGGAACAGCATAGGACAAAGGCAATGGGATTACAGGGACTGCTCCCGGGCCATGCCAACTGAGGGTTGTGTCTGAGGAACCCACCGACTCTTGACTGGGGTTGTCAGATGTCACTTGTGATGATGGGGATGAGTGTGCAAACCAATTGACGAGGAGAGATGGGTTGACGACACGACCGCTGGGTGTTAACGGGAGCTCAGGCCTATTGCTGCGACTCCTGCTGCCACTCACCCCACGTCTGCTGCCAACTCTGCCTGACGTATGTAGGCCTCTGCCCCTTCTCTGTGCACGTCCTGGCACTTCCCTGCCTGACATACTTAGTGCGTTTATGAGGGTATAGAACAGCAGCAGGCGATTACTTATGGCTGTCCTTTCAAAGTATATAGGCCCTAGACAGAATAACAGTTACTAAATAGTACACTCCTTTGTTGTATGTATGCCCTTTGTAATGATGAGCGCACTGTTAAGCGTATTTATACGCAAAAAAAACTCTTTTTTTTGTTGTATACACCAGCCAGTGTATACTAATGTGTGGAATAGCACTGAATTTAGCACCGAGACAGAAATACAGGTACTAAATAGTACACTACTTGGTTGTATGTATGCCCTTTGCAATGATGAGAGCACTGTTAAGCGTATTTGTACGCAGGAAAAACTTTTTTTTTCTTTAATACACCGGCAGGTGTATAACGTGTGGTATAAAACAGAAATACAGGTACTAAATAGTACGCTATTTGCTTGTATGTAGGCCCTTTGCAATGATAAGGCCACTGTTATGCTTATTTTTACGCAGGAAAACCTTTTTTTTCTTTAATACACCAGCAGGTGTATAACGTGTGGTAAAAAACACTGAATTTAGCACAGAGACAGAAAAAAAGGTGGTATATGGTACGCTATTTGCTTGTATGTAGGCCCTTTGCAATGATAAGGCCACTGAAAAAGCGTATTAGTACTCAGGAAAAACTTTTTTCTCTTGAATACACCGGCAGGTGTATAACATGTGGTATAACACTGAATTTAGCACAGAGCCAGAAAAAAAGGTGGTATATGGTACGCTATTTGCTTGTATTTAGGCCCTTTGCAATGATAAGGCCACTGTTAAGCGTATTTGTACTCAGGAAAAAAAAAATTCTTTAATACACCGGCAGGTGTATAACGTGTGGTATAACACTGAATTTAGCTCAGAGACAGAGTAACAGGTGAAAAATGGTAAAAAGGCACTAAAATCCACACTAATATGACTTATTTCTGAACAGCAGCAGGACCCAACAGTGCAGCACGACAAAAAAAAAAAAAAAAAAAAATCCAGGGATTAAACCCTAAATTGCACTCTGTCACACAATTCTGAGCAGCAGAAGATTTGTGGAAAAAAAAAACTCAATAGAGCTGAAAAATGAGGAGATGAGATGCTTCAGAAAGTCCAGGCAGCTTGGAGATCTGTATGAGGCAGCTGACAGCTATCTGCCCCTCTCTGCTGCAATGCTCAATAACGTGAATAGGAGGTTTAGCTATCAATGACCACGATTTTGTCTCCGGTTTAAAAACCGTACTGCAACCGCATATGTTTTTTTTAACATGGACGTCAATGGGAAACGCACATGTATACGGTTCCATACGGGAAAAACGTATACGTTTTTACTTTGCACATGAATCATAAAGTCCCCACCCAAGACCCCTCCCATTAAAAATGGACAAAATGTTCAAAAACGTATGTTTTTTTTTTTTAATAAAAACTGACGGAACTGTATGCACTTTTAAAAACAGTACACTGTTTAAAAACGCATACGGTTTACTTTTTTCCATACTGTTCCATCCGTTTTTTTTGCCGTATGGTTTTCTTTAGAAAAACGGATTGAAAATGTATGGCAAAAACGTAGTGTGAACCCAGCCTAACAGCACAGCACTCTGCACTCCTGCCTTTCCCTAATGCTGATGTGACTAGCAGTTGCAGTGTAACGCTGTGGTATGAGCTATTCACACACACACAGTCCCGTCCTCTCCATCTGAGTGCATAGATGAAATGAAGTGAGGCAAGATGGCCGCCAATTATATAGGGGCTGTGACATCACAGGGGTCAGTGAACACTGATAGGCTGCATCTCACATGTGGTTCTGGGTCAGCCCGCTTACCTTCATTCCCGCCGCTGTTTCCCGCCCTCCCATAATCCCCTGCCCCATGTACTCACATGTGGATCCGCCATCTTAGCTCTACAATAGCCTGGAATGCTGTAAAACGGAATTTAATGAAGCGATTTGTGCGATAGAATCGCGGCGATATTCGTATTCGTTGCGAACCGAATTTTTCATGAAATTCGTAACGAATTCGGGTTCGATTCGCTCATCTCTAGTCAGGATAGCAGGATATCTGATATACAAAGTTCCATTCAATTTGTTTCAAGTCTGCTGAGTACGGATCATTCTCACAGTTCAGTTCAAAAAATATTGTCCGGAATCTCTTTCTTCCAAAAGTGGTATGGGATCAGACCTATTGGGTCATTGTTTCAGGTGAAACAAATATTAAAAGGTTTTCGTTTGTAAAAGGCGGGCAAGGACAATCGCCGCCCTATAGATTATTCACTATTGCAACGGGTATGTGAGGCCTGTGTGCAGGTATGCTCATCACAGTTTGAAGCAGAGTTATTTTCCACAGCATTTGTCTTATCTTTTTTTGGGACTTTCAGGATTGGTGAAATTGTGGCACCAAATAAATGGTCTAGCTCACCTTTGTTGAGCAAAGATGTAGTCATTACGGAGGAGGAAGTGTTAATTTCAGTTGCTCGCTCTAAGAAAGATCAGTTAGGCAGATGTTGTGTTATTAGGATACATAAAACACCTGGTTTAACTTGTTGTCCTTGGCAATATGTTAGCAAGTTTGTCAATGCTCTCCCAACAAATGCGAAACATAAGTTTCTTATGTCATGAAGATGGTTATCCCCTAACTAGATGCCAATTTAATAGGGTACTGAAAAAATGTCTCTTGTATCTAGGTCTTAACCATGTTAAAATTCTTCAAATTCATTCAGAATAGGCGTGGCCACAGAGGCCTCATTAAAGGAATAGGAAGATGGGCTTCTAAAAAGGTACTTAGGCTACATATGTCCTCATATGGTCTTATCTGATTCTTATAGGTGCCGGCCATCGAGTGGTATGGATAATCAGCCATTCATTCGTGCGCTGGGCAGCAAGAAGAGCAGCTTCCAGAAATTACACCACAAATTTAGTTTTTTTTTTCCGGAAGATCAAATCAGAGTCTGGTGGTATGGTGTAAGCGGTTTGAGATGGCATCGACTATGGGGTGAGGTAATGAAAAGAGCGGAGGTCTGGCCAGCTCCACAGGTATTAATCATACATGCAGGAGGGAACGACATTGCATGGGTCAATACATCAATTTTGTTTTCTGAGTTCAATGCATTTTTTTTTATTAATTTTAAGGCAGTCTTTCCCTCCTGCATTTTATGTTTCTCTGAGATAATTCCTAGGTTACTATGGCATCCAAAGAATTGTCTTTCATGGATCGCATTAGGAAGAGGTTAAATAGAAGCATGTCTAGGTTCGTTAACAATTTAGGTGGATATTCTTTTCGCCACATTGAATTGGAAGGCTTTATCCCGGGGTTGTACAGATTTGACCGTACACATTTATCTCCGATCGGGGTGGACATATTTAATCTAGGGATGCAATCATTAATTGAAAAGGCCACGGGGCGTGGGGAGGTACATGGCTAGTTTAGCCATGTCTGTGGGTGTCACCCAGCCTTGCTGGGCGGACAGTAATTTTGAGCTGGATAGTTATATACTATTTTATTTATTTATAAAGGTTTGCATTTATATATTATGCATTTAAAGTTATTTATTATTGGATTATTTAAGAATAAATAAATAGGACCGTGGCCTTTTCAATCCATTAATTTGTCTTGCCTCATTATTTATTTTATTATTTTCCGGGGTTGGCTAGGCTCCCATGATATAGGGCCTGGAGTCTTAGATGCAGGGACCACATGGGGGCAGGCTCCTCACCCCGGATGTTAGGGTTAATTTAATGTTGTCAGTTAAGGGTTAATATATAGTTATTTCCCCTCATTTTCCCTGGCAGAGGGGCTGTATGAAGTGGAGCTTAGTGTGATGACATCACATGTTGCTAAGATACTTTAAGGTATCTGGGCATAATAAAGGTAGTTGGTGATTGGTTGGTATCCCTTCGCCGGGAAGTTTTGATGTTTATAAATATACCTGCTTGTGGTGAAGGGGTGACAGAAGCTATGTGTCAAGCACAGAAGAGGATCCCCCACCCTCCCTTCCCTTATTTTATGCTATTTCTGTCACGGTCCTATAAAATAAAATGGGTGTCACCCAGCCTTGGTGGGCGGACAGTCATTTTGAGCTGGATAGTTATATACTATTTTATTTATTTATAAAGGTTTGCATTTATATATTATTCATTTAAAGTTATTTATTATTGGATTATTTAAGAATAAATAAATAGGACCGTGGAGTTTTCAATCCATTAATTTGTCTTGCCTCATTATTTATTTTATTATTTTCCGGGGTTGGGAGGCTAGGCTCCCATGCTCCTACAGCTAAATGCTGCCAAAGTATCATGGGAGTTGTAGTCCAAAACATCTGCAGTGCTGAAGGTTGCCTATGCCTGGTTTACACAATGGGTAGCAGTCTACCGTATATACTCGAGTATAAGCCGACCTGAATATAAGCCGAGGCCCCTAATTTCACCCCAAAATCCCAGGAAAAGATATTGACTCGAGTATAAGCCTAGGGTGGGAAATACATCATCCCCCCCTGTCATCATCCAGACCCCCATCATTAACACCCTCATCATCATCACCCTGTCATCATTCCCCCTTCATCATCACCGCCTGTCATCATCCCCCCTTCATCATCACCGCCTGTCATCATCCCACACCCCCTTCATCATCCCCTTGTCATCATCCCACACCCCCCCTTCATCATCCCCCTGTCATCATCCCCACCCCCCCCTTCATCATCCCCTTGTCATCATCCCACACACCCCCTTCATCATCCCCTTGTCATCATCCCACACCCCCCTTCATCATCTCCTTGTCATCATCCCACACACCCCCTTCATCATCCCCTTGTCATCATCCCACACCCCCCCTTCATCATCCCCATGTCATCATCCCACATCCCCCTTCATCATCCCCTTGTCATCATCCCACACCCCCCCTTCATCATCCCCTTGTCATCATCCCACACCCCCCCTTCATCATCTCCTTGTCATCATCCCACACCCCCCCTTCATCATCCCCTTGTCATCATCCCACACACCCCCTTCATCATCCCCTTGTCATCATCCCCCCCCCTTCATCATCCCCTTGTCATCATCACCACATGTCATCACCCCCCCCCCTTCATCATCACCACTTGTCAATGTCTAATACAGTGGTCTTCAACCTGCGGACCTCCAGATGTTTAAAAAGTACAACTCCCAGCAAGCCCGGGCAGCCATCGGCTGTCCGGGCTTGCTGGGAGTTGTAGTTTTGAAACATCTGGAGGTCCGCAGGTTGAAGACCACTGCGGCCTTCGACATCATCCAGACCCCCCACCCCCTTTAGTTTTGTGCTCACCTCCGCTCGGCGGGACGTTAAGGTGCGCTGGTCCGGTGCTATAGGACTGTCTGGTGGGAGGTCGTCCGGTGGGATAGTCGTTCTGGGCTGTCCATCTTCCCCGAGGGGGCCTCTACTCCGTGCTTCGGGCCCGGAATAGAGGCGTTGCCTTGACGACGACGCAGAGGGACATTGCTAATGAACGTCCCTGTGCGTCGTCGTAAAGGCAACGTGACTATTCCGGGGCCGGGCCCAAAGCGCGCAGAAGAGGCCCCCCCGGTGAAAATGGACAGCCCGGAACGACTATCCCACCGGACGACCTCGCCACCGGACAGTCCTGCAGCACTGGACCAGCGCACCCTAACGTCCCGCCGTGTGGAGGTGAGTACAAAACTAAAGGGGGTGGGGGGTCTGGATGATGTCGAAGGCCACAGTGGTCTTCAACCTGCGGACCTCCAGAGGTTTCAAAACTACAACTACCAGCAAGCCCGGACAGTCGATGGCTGCCTGGGCTTGATGGGAGTTGTAGTTTTTAAACATCTGGAGGTCCGCAGGTTGAAGACCACTGAGGGCGGAGAGTTCACTCGAGTATAAGCCGAGGGGGGTGTTTTCAGCACGAAAAATCGTGCTGAAAAACTCGGCTTATACTCGAGTATAAACGGTATACACAGAACAAAGCGCAGCACATAAAACTGCACTAATCCACCTAGAAAACCTTTCCTGCTCTGAACAATTCCCGACACACATTGTGATAACAGAATGTTAGAAATTGAAAAAGAAAAACTAAAATATTGCAGTTGTGGTGTCCCGGTACCGCATCCTATCCGGTACCTGTGTGTATAGGTCCCCAAAGCCCCTAGGATGTGCGGGTCCTTAATGTCTAGTCCACCCCTAGTCACCTCTCATCTAGGTATTAGTTATCTAGTAATCATTTAGGATTTATATATATATAGGATTGTATAAATGTATATAAAAAGTTAATTACCTGTACGAAGCGTAGCAGGACCTGCAGGTCACGTGATCAGGTGAACTCTATGGTTTTATGCTTGAGGACCTTTGGAGGTCCCTGTGACATATTCTACCCATCACTCCTTGTAACAGTGAGTGACAGTTAATTGAACCAGTAGAAACAGCCCTGCCCCTGCCCATATAAGGGAGCGGCGGCCATAGCTCACTCTCTTTCCTCGTGGGCTGTTGACAGGGAAGGATCTGCCCTGCTGTCATCAGTGAATTTAGGCCCTAGTCTTGCGGCGACGGCTAATCTCTTCTAAACCGTGAGTGTATCAGTCCATAAGCACTCTGCAAGATCACCGGACCTTATTTATCCCCTAAATTCGGACGGATCTTCAAAAGTACCCGAAATTCAGAGACTTATATTACAATTCAAGGTCCGCAACAACTGTCAGTCACTGAACTATATAGAGACTGTTTGAATGAGACTGTTATTGTGCATTGGATGTACCGTAAGCATTTAAGTAAAGTTACCAAAGTTCAAGTTCAACTACTTTGTGGACCTTCAGTCATTTTATGCATGAACCTATCGTTACTGGGAAGGGCGGTGATAGGCCGGAGAATTACCTCAGCATACTAGCTCTCAGCCTGGCGTCACGAACTATAGGGTTAACCTTAACCCCTCATCTACCATAACAACACCCCAGCTACCATACACCCCCCAAGGGCTACCAAACAGTGACATAAGTATTCATACCCTTTACCCAGTACTTAGTTAAAGCCCCTTTGTAGATGATGGTGGAAGCCCTTTTTAGGTCTCTACAGAGATGTTTTATTGGTTCCGGGCTCTGTCTGGGCCACTCAAGGACATTCATAGAGTTGTCCCTAAGCTGTTCTTGTGTTGGCTTGGCTGTGGGCTTAGGGTCATTGGGGGGGGGGGATGTATTATTTATTTTTTACTTTTTTCTGATCCATGTTTTTTTTTATTTTATTTGAGCAATGCTTCTGTGGTGGACCACTGGTGTATGGCGGGACCACGGGTGTAGCGGTGTGAGTGGTGGGATCAGATGGTATTAACCCCGGGGGCAAGATGTGTGGTTTTAGGGTTCCTCCACTATTCCAGTTGCTAGTAGTGAAATGAGAGTCCACAACCAGTTATGGTCAAACAAAGGCTTTACTGAGTATAAGACAGATGGAATTATCTTCACAGCTAAGGCCAGATTTCCCAGAGAGGTGGCCAGGACCCAGAAGGACATCACAGCTTGCTGGACCAATATACTTGTAGTTAACTTGAGTCAAGGACTTGACTAGTTTCAGTGACAGTAGACATAGACTTGAGACTTACCGGAATGACTGTAGCTTTTGAGATCTTCCAGATGCTGATCACTTGCACTGAGATCTGTGGTGGTTGCTGTGCTCAGTAGCAGATGGAAAACTGAGAGAAATTGCAATGGCCGCCCCTTTATATAGTGGGGGCTGGACTAAAGCCCATTGGTCAAGCTGCAGGTCATAGGCTAAGCTGGTGCTCTCTGGGAGAACATGTGACAACAAATCATGTGACTGCATAACATAACATGTGACGGACTTACAGGTCCTTGAGACCTCCCACATGTCCTCTGTACTATGTATACATAAGGATACTGTCTAGGCATTAAAGTAATATACATAGACTTGCGCACGGGGTGTGCCTGGGCACACCCTAATCAAGCCTCAAACTTGAGGCTCTATCACCTGTATAAATATCCCTGTGCTGCTCCTGGTCTGTGTATCATTAGCGGAGACAGGCAGCAGAGCAGGGATGAAAGGAACCTCATTGATGGCTCTGCCCCCATCACAGGAGACGAAGGGGGCCGAGAGCTGACAGGCCTCCCAGGAACACAGAGCGGCCGCTTCATGTGAGGGTGACTGATGTCCCCCCTGTGTCCTGCCTCTTTCCCCTCAGATCAGCAATATAACCTGGGGCTGGGTGATAAATGAAGTAGCAGCCCAGTGGGATCACTTTCCCTCCTCCAGTGTCCACAGGTCACCAACAGGTTGCATCACCAGAACAAGTTTTTTGAAAAATCACGGCAAAAATAGCACGTGTGGTGTCCCGGTACCGCATCCTATCCGGTACCTGTGTATATAGGTCCCCATAGCCAGAGTCCCTAGGACGTCGGGGTCCTTTTTGTCTAGTCTGCCCCTTGTCACCTCTCATCTAGATAGTCATTAAACTAATAGTTTATTTAGGATTTATGTAAATATAATAGTACTAATGTATATAATTAGTTAATTACCTGTACAGAGCGTAGCAGGACCTGCGGGTCACGTGATCAGGTAAACTCTATGGTTTTTGCTTAAGGACCTTTGGAGGTCCCTGTGACATATTGCACCCATCATTCTTTGTGACGGTGAGTGACAGATATTCGAACCAATCAGAACAACCCCGCCCCTGCCCATATAAGGGAGCAGCGACCATTGTTAGCTCTCTTGTTCCTGTGCTGCGTAGCAAGTAGCATCTCTTTCCTCGTGGGCTGTTGACAGGGAAGGATCTGCGCTGCTGTCATCAGTGAATTTAGGCCCTAGCCTTGCGGCGACTGCTGATTTCTTCTTAACCGTGAGTGCATCAGTCCCTAAGCACTCTGCAAGATCACCGAACCTTATCTATCCCCTAAATCCGGACGGATCTTCAAAATTAACCCTAAATTCAGAGACTTATAATACAATTCAAGGTCCGCAAAAACTTTCAGTCACTGAACTATATAGAGACTGTTTGAATGAGACTGTTATTGTGCATTGGATGTACCGCAAGCCTTTAAGTAAAGTTTATCCAAGTTCAAGTACCTTGTGGACCTTCAGTCATTTTATGCATGCCCCTATCGTTACTGGGAAGGGCGGCTATAGGCCGGAGAAAGACCTCAGCATACTAGCCCTCAGCCTGGCGTCACGAACTATAGGGTTAACCTTAACCCCTCATCTACCGAAACAACACCCAAACTACCATACACCCCCCAAGGGCTACCACACACGGTTTTACTGTGATTTCGAAAATCGTGGTAAAACCGCACTATTTTTGCCATGATTTTTCAAAAAATTGTTCTGGTGATGCAACCTGTTATTGACCTGTGGACACTGGAGGAGGGAAAGAGACCCAGCTGGGGCCACAACATGTGGACATACTGCTTGTTTACTTATTATTAACCCCTTAGGGGTAAATTCACAGCTACAGGATCTTCTGCATATTTTGTGCAGCTGATGTTGTTACCCATTAGCTTCAATGGGTAGCAAAATCAGCTGCAGAAAATATGCAGCAGATACTGTAGGTGTGAACGTACCCTAGGGATGCAAGGCGTACATGTACACAGTGCCTGCTCCCACTGTGTTGTATAAATCATTAGCTGGAACCATCGGCTATTGCCAGACCTCACTGATCCGGCTGATGTCTGACATTAACCCTTTATACACCGCTATCCAAGTTGATGGTGGTGTCTAAATCTGATTGGGACCACTGTGGCAAATTTGCAGGGTCCCAACCGGCTTAGAGGAAGGCTGAAGGGGCCCTACCTGACTCAGTGCCCTAAGATCGGCACTCCAGGAATATAGGCAGCCTATATAAGGCTGGGTTCACACTACGGTTTGTAACTACGTTTCCCGTATATGGCTGGGAGGAGGGGTGGTCGGGGCTTAATCGCGGCGCCCGCACTCAGCCGTATTCGGAAACCGTAGTTAATGTAAGTCTGTGAGCCAACCGGAGTGAACTGCAGCCTCCGGTCGGCTGCTTTTTCGGCCGTATGCGGTTTCCCGACCACGTTTTTGCCTGTGGTCGGGAAACCGCATACGGCCGAAAAAGCAGCCGACTGGAGGCTGCGGTTCACTCCGGTCGGCTCATAGACATACATTAACTACGGTTCCCGAATACGACTGAGTGCGGGCGCCACGATTAAGCCCCGCCAACCAGTCCTCCTCCCAGCCGTATACGGGAACCGTAGTTACAAACCGTAGTGTGAACCCAGCCTAGACACTGATGAATGCTGTGCTATAGTCCAGAATTGGTTAGTGTTTGCAAGCAAAAGGTGACATGTGACATTTCTCTATAGGGACTAAAAATGGTGAAATATTTTTTTAAAAATAGGACTCTTTCATTTTTGCACTTTGGTTTTTTCCTCCTAAGCTTCTAAAAATCGTAACACTTTTAATTTGCTACCTACAGAACTATATGAGGGCTTTTTTTTTTTTTTTTGCTCCACCAATTTTGCTTTGGAGTGACATCAATCATTTGTCCAGAATTGCTGAGTTTTGGTCACTTCATATCGTTGTAATAATATGCTATTATTATCATAAAGATAATGTGTCATTTTTGTGTAGTAACAAACCCCTCCAAAATTTGCAAACCACGCTGTTTTAAAAAGAAAATTTGACCCACAAATATTTTTATTTGCTTTCACCATAGATTTTGAGGTAAAATGAGTGATGTAATGACAAAGTTTGGTAGCTTAGGGGGTGTAGGGTATGGGGAGTGTAGCTGTGCAGGCAATAAAGGGTGTTTGTTAACCCTTGCTATTAGTGACGCCAGGGTGAGGGCTCCTCAATAAAGCTTTTCCTACCGCTGCCTTTCCCAGGGAGGTAGATGATACTGAGTTAAGTAGATAGTAATGGACTGTCCACAACCTGAAAGATTCTGAAAACAGCGTTAACTTTACTGAAGATTTTTTGTACACTTCATCAACATAACAGTCTCTTGTGGTATCCCGGTACCGTATTTCATACATTACCTTGTGGTGAGGTCCCCAAAGACAGAGTCCCTAGGAACAGTGGGGGTCCTCTACCTTAGCTAGCCCCTCTTCACCCCTTAGTTAGTTAATATTTATGTAAATTAATATGTAAATATGTCTATTAAAGATTCCTAACTTGGTTGCGTCGCAGGACCTTCAGGTCATGTGACTTAGTTCAGAACTCTATGGCTTTGCTGAAGGACCTTTGGTGGTTCTCATGACAAGTGATCACCCACAATGCAATGTAACGGTGAGTGACAGCTAATTGGACCAATCCAAACTGGCCAGCCCCTGCCCATATTAGGGAGCTGCACCATCTTGATCGCTCTCTTGGGTTGCTGACTCTGGACGAGGTAGGACCTCCGCAGCTTACAAGACAAATTACTTGTCCTAAGCCTTGCGGCATAAGCCTGCGCTAGAGACGGATAGTTCATACAATTCCCTGTCACCTCAGCAAGATCTCCGGACCTAATCAAACCCCTAAATCCGGCGGATCTCTGCAAATACAATCCTCTAAAGCTAAAGAGAACTTTCTGGTCCTAAGCATCTGTCAATCACTGCTGTGCTGTCTATATAGACTCTGTTATCTGGACTGTTACCGTTATTACAAATACAGAAAATCTTCAGTAAAGATTCTGCAAGTTTTAAGTTCAGCACTGCTGTGGACAATCTATTTATTTCACACTCACCTATTGCTCTTGGGAAGGGTGGCAATAGGCCCAGCATCACTACAGAGTTTTAACCCTCATCCTGGCGTCACGAGTGACAAGGCTTAACAGCGCCCTTTCAGTATCTAGAACAGCAACACCCCAACTAACCTACACCCTACAAGGCTTTCCACACAGTTCCTCACCACACTCTCATCAATACAGCTTCCTTTTGGAGATTGACAATGGTTGGGACTTTAGCTTTAAGAGTCTCTAGACTATTGCACTGCTCCACTGGATATAGAAAATTAGTTGCGGTCCAGTAGTCAGGCTAGTATTAGCAGAAATTAGTATAAGACTCACGATTTTTGGTTCTGCTGAGGCCGAAGGTTTTGAGGCCTAGAGTGTCGTTGAAAGTTGCGTAGCACCGTCCTGTTAGTCCAGCATCCACGAGAGCAGCAACCCAAGAGAGCGATAATTGGACGCAGCTCCCTTATATGGGCAGGGGCTGGACTAAAGCTAATTGGTCCATACGGATGTCAATCACCATTACAGAGAATGCTGGGTAACACGTGACCCAAGGACCTCCTAAGGTCCTGCAACATACCATAGAGGTTACTAGCTTGGTCACATGACCGAAGGTCCTGCAACGCCAAACAAGGTAAGTACTATACATTCCTATATAATATAGATAGAATTACTAATATATACATTTATTAATATACAAGTTAAATTTAAGGAGAGGCGACTAGGGGCTGTCCCACCTGAGGAACCCTACCTGAATGTAGTTACTCTGACTTTGGGGACCTCTAAACTAGGTACTGCATGCAATACAGTACCTGGACACCACAGAAGTACAATTGGTAGAGCAAAAAACAAGCCTCATAGAATGGGGCAGGGCAGAGGTGTTGCCAGGGGCTGACAGGGGGCCCTTGCTTTATTTGGTCCGGGGGCCCTGAGTGTTGTCAGTCCTCCCCTGATCACCTTGGTGCTGCACTGCCTTGCCGTGCATTTGTTTCCCTACCGATCCAATCCTCCTACACTATGCGAGCGATATCGCTGCACAGTGTAGGACGGACATGCTCCTCCTCCAGACCTCCCCTGTAGAATGCGCGCCACGTTCCGTGACATCACGCGGAGGCAGAGTCACAGCAACGCAAGTGTGAGGGTGGCATGGCCAGGTTACTGCGCAATACCAGCGGCATTACTCTCGGTATCCCACTCTCCCAGAATGGCTTACGACAGCCAATATCTGCTAGAGGTGATTTTTTCATTTTTAATGGTCTATTCACACGTACAGTATTCTGTGCAGATTTGATGCGCAGGATTTTTTGCTGCAGATTTCAGTGTAAACTGAACACAGCTTGAAATCCTGCGCATCAAATCTGCGCAGAATACTGTACATGTGAATTGACCCTATATCATGAATTTGTAATACACAGTGTAATTTATTGGTTATATTATTACTATTATTATTATTATGATAGTGTACGCTAGCACTACCATCTTTCTATGGATTCTCTAGTTAGTTAGTCACAATAATGTTTTAGTTTAGCAGCTTTAAAGGAGTACTCCGGCGCGCACTTTTTTCCTTTTATCCCGTCCGGGCTGCAAAATAGAAGAAAACACACTTTCTCTTACCTGCCAATGAGCCCCCGAAGCTCCGGTACAGGTGTTCGGTCCCCGGGCTGTATTCTTCTTACTTCCTGTTAGCCCGGCACGTCACATGGAGCTTCAGCCTATCACCGGCCGAGGCGGGACATCGCTGCGGCCGGTGATAGGCTGAAGCTCCGTTTGACGTGCCGGGCTAACAGGAAGTAAGAAGAATACAGCTAGGGGACCGAACACCTGTACCGTAGTGTACCGGAGCTCCGGGGGCTCGTTGGCAGGTAAGAGAAAGTGTGTTTTCTTTTATTTTGCAGCCCGGACGGGATAAAAGGAAAAAAGTGCGTGCCGGAGTACTCCTTTAATGATAACAGCTATGTACACTAAGGGGGAGATTTATCAAAACCTGTCCAGAGGAAAAGTTGCTGAGTTGCCCATAGCAACCAATAAGATTGCTTCTTTCATTTTGCAGAGGCCTTTTTAAAAATGAAAGAAGCGATCTGATTGGTTGCTATGGGCAACTCAGCAGCTTTTTCTCTGGACAGGTTTTGATTAATCTCCCACTAAGAGCGTATCTCTTCTTCCTTCATGCTGCATTTTTATTTCATTTACTAGTCAGACCCATCTGTGTCACATATTAAAGGGGCAAATGGCTACCTACTGATAGTTTAGATTCAAATACAGAATGCTCTGATTTATTGTTTTAACCCCTTAAGGACCAGGGGTTTTTCAGTTTTTGCACTTAAATTTTTTTCTCTTTACATTAAAAATATCATCTCTTTCAATTTTGCACCTAAAAATCCATATGATGGCTTTTTTTTGCGCTACTAATCCTATTTTGTAATGACATCAGTCATTTTACCCAAAAATCTACAGCGAAAAGGAAAAAAAATCATTGTGAGACAAAATTGAAAAAAAAATGCAATTTTGTAACTTTTGGGGGCTTCTGTTTCTACACAGTACATTTTTCGGTAAAAATGACACATTCTCTTTATTCTGTAGGTCCATACGATTAAAATGATACCCTACTTTTATAGGTTTGATTTTGTCGCACTTCTGAAAAAAATCATAACTACATGCAGGAAAATTTATACGTTTAAAATTGTCATTTTCTGACCCCTATAACTTTTTTTTTTCCGCATATGGGGCAGTGTGAGGGCTCATTTTTTTTGCGCCGTGATCTGAAGTTTTTAGCGGTACCATTTTTCTATTGATCGGACTTGTTGACCACTTTTTATTCATTTTTTGATGATAAGAATTGACCAAGAATACACTATTTTGGACTTTGGAATTTTTTGTGCGTACGCCATTGACCGAGCGGTTTAATTAATTATATATTTTTATAATTCGGACATTTCCGCACGCGGCGACATCACATATGCTTATTTAAATTTTATTTTTACACAGTTTTTTTTTTTAATGGGAAAAGGGGGGTGATTCAAACTTTTAATAGGGGAGGGGTTAAATGATCTTTATTCACTTTTTTTTTTTGCAATGTTATAGCTCCTATAGGGACCTATAACACTGCACACACTGATCTTTTACATTGATCACTGGTTTCTCATAGGAAACCAGTGATTGATGATTCTGCCGCTTCACTGCTCATGCCTGGATCTCAGGCACTGAGCAGTCATTCGGCGATCGGACACCAGGAGGCAAGGTAGGAGACCCTCCTCGTGTCCCACAGCTGTTCGGGGTGCCACGATTTTGCCGCGGACATCCCGAACAGACCCCTGAGCTAACCGGCAGTGATTTACTTTCACTTTCAACTTTGAACGCCGCGTCTAAAGGTTTAATAGCGCGTGGCACCGTGATCATTGCCGCGCGCTATTAGCCACAGGTCCCGCACATTGTTAGAGGCCGGGCCCAACCCGCTATGACGTTGTGGCCCCGTGTTATAGAAAGGGAAAGGAATCAGGACGTACCGGTACGTCCTTGGTCCTTAAGTGGTTAAACTTGCATGTTACTACATATTGTTCACACAGAGTACCTGACCTGGGCTGGTTTACTGAGTGCAATTCACATAAGGGGAGATTGATCAAAAACTGTGCAAGGGAAAAGCTGCCCAATTGCCCATAGCAACCAATCAGATCACTTCTTTCATTTTTAACAAGGCCTCTGCAAAAGGAAAGAAGCAATCTGATTGGTTGCTATGGGCAACTGGGCAACTTTTCCTTTGCACAGGTTTTGATAAATTTCCCCCATAGAGATCATGAGCAAATTAGCAATGTGTTGTTAGTTACTTAGACAAGTGTCCATTTAATGCAGTTTACCCTGCCTGACTACTATTAACTAATTCATGCCCATAACTGTGTGTCCCTACAATAAGAGTACTGCCCCCTATTGGAGCAGTCCCTATGGTGAGAGCACTGCCATCTAGTCGTGCACTACTTATGGTGAGAGCACTTCCATCTAGTTTTTCATTTTGTTTGTGTGGTAGCCCTTGGGGGGTGTATAGTAGTGGGGATGTTGTATCGGTATATGAGGGGTGAATGTTAACCCTATAGTTCGTGATGCCAGGCTGGGGGCTAGTATGCTGAGGTAATTCTCCGGCCTATCGCCGCCCTTCCCAGTAACGATATTTGCATGAAATGACTGAAGGTCCACAAGGAGATTGAACTTGAACTTTAACAACTTTAATTAAGTGCTTACGGTACATCCAAGGCACAGTAACAGTCTAATATAACAGTCCTTATGTTGCTCAGTGATTGACAGTTGTTGCGGACCTTGAGGTATTTAGAAAGTCTCTGAATTTAGGGTAGATATTGCAGATCCGTCTGGATTTAGGGGTTAGATTAGGTCCGGTGATGCTGCAGAGTGCCTGGGGATTGATACACTCTTGATTTAGCATTAATCAGCCGTCGCCGCAAGGCTCAGGCCTAACTCTCTGCGAGAATAGCTGCGCAGATCCTTCTCGGTGGACAGCCCAGGAACAAGAGCTGCTTACAGCTTGACTGCACAGGAACAAGAGAAAGAATAATGGCCGTCTCTCCCTTATATGGGCAGGGGCGGGGTGAATCTGATTGGTCCGAATACCTGTCATTCACTCATACACAGAATGATGGGATTGCATACGTCATAGGGACCTCCACAGGTCCTCAAGTAGAAATACCATAGAGTTTACCTAGTCATGTGACCCGCAGGTCCTGGTACGCTACACGCAGGTAATTAACTATTCATTTACATTTATATAACTATATTTACATAAACCTTGCATAAGTTACTGGTTTACTAGATGGAATAGAGGTGACAAGGGGTAGACTATACAACATGGACCCCTACGTCCTAGGGACTCTGGCTATGGGGACCCATACACATAAAGGGACCGCATAGGATGCGGTACCGGGACACCACATTTGTATTGAGTGCAGGTCTGTTTATGTATGTGTGCATGCAAGCAAAATTGTATTTGTGTATACGGTATGTGTGTGTGTGTGTGCGCGGTCACTTAAATGGATGATCGGATCGCCCGCAGTGCTGAATACATAGCACTGAACAGGATTAGCAATCGAATGATTGCTATAAATAGTCCCCTATGGGGACTATTAAAGTGTAAAAATAAAAGTAAAAAAATTAATTTAAAAAATGTGAAAAAACCTCTCCCCCAATAAAATGGTAAATTGTCCCATTTTCCCTATTTCACCCCCAAAAAAGTGTTACAAAAATATTTTATATATATTTGGTATCGCTGCGTGCGTAAATATCTGAACTATTAAAATAAAATGTTAATGATACCGTACGGTGAACGGCGTGAACGTAAAAATAAAAAAAAGTCCAAAATAGATGGTTTTTAATAACATTTTATTCCCCCAAAAAATTATAAAAAATGGATTAAAAGTTCTATATAAGCAAATATGGTATCAATAAAAATTAAAGATCACGGCGCAAAAAATGAGCCCGCATACCGCCGCTTAAACAGAAAAATGAAAAAGTTATAGGTCTTCAAATAAGGGGATTTTAAACGTACTAATTTGGTTAAAAAGTTTGCGATTTTTTTAAGCGCAAAAGTAATAGAAAAGTATGTTATCATGGGTATCATTTTAATCATATACACCCAAAGAATAAAGAAAACATGTCATTTTTACCGTAAATTGTACGGCGTGAAAATAAAACCTTCCAAAATTAGCAAAATTGCGGTTTTCTTTTTAATTTCACCACACAAATAGTATTTTTTTTTGTTGCGCCATACATTTTATGGTAACGTGAGTGATGGCATTACAACGGACAACTGGTTGCGCAAAAAACAAGCCCTCATACTAGTCTGTGGATGAAAATATAAAAGAGTTATGAGTTATGATTGTCTGCGTCCTTCATGCCCAAATGGGCTACGTCCTTAAGGGGTTAAACAATGGTCCTCTGCTTCTGTGCTGCGGCTGATGGGGGGTTCAGGAAAACATTTTTTTTTATTCCCCCTGTCACCGCTTGGCACTTGTCTGTGAATTATCTCAAGGACAAACACTGGCATGAATTTATCTTCCAATCAGAGGCATTTCATGTATAAATGTATTTATTCCTTCAGCCATAGTGTAGATGAAATGGATTTTTAACTAGATTTCCCTATGGTCACAAGAGTCATGTACAATCAAATAATCGCATGCAAAACAATTCATTACAATAATGCATTTAAGAAGCATTTAATCCTTTGGGAAAATCATGAAACATTTCATTCCATTGTTGCCTTCTCTATTTGATATGCTTGTGTTTAGGTTAATGCTTGGCAATGGCAATTGTAGTGCGCAGAAGAAATGACACTGACTGCAAAATGCAATATTAACAAAGCGCTTGAGTTAAATGGTATCATAATATCTAATAATATTAAAGTGATGATAAACCCATAGAGGAAGTGGATTGTAAGGCAATGGTCTCAGTTCCTGCAATGCAGCTAATGAAACTAAATGTGGTCAAATAGTGACACCTGACATGACAGTCGCCACAGTCGGCGAGAAGGGGCTGATATATTTCAATCCAGTGTTTAAGAAATCAGTTTGGCAACTTTGCACCTCTATGTAACATTTAAACCTGATCAGATATATACAAGGTGTACACTCTGCAAATTCCTTTGTGGGAGCTTACCAGCATCATATAATGTCCATACATTCAGCAATATTCCGAAAGTAAAGAATAGTGGTACTCACCTATACGTGGAAATCTTCACATCTTTATTTCAATAGTAAAGGTACAACTGTGCAGCAACAGGACATAAAAATAGAGAGCAGGAGCGATACCTAGTGGCAACAGCATGAAATGGGAGATATGGGAGATACTGTATATATATAATGTGAGGGGTGGACTCACTTATGGGATATACTGTATACATAATGTGAGGGGTGGACTCACTTATGGGAGATACTGTATATATAATGTGAGGGGTGGACTCACTTATGTGAGATACTGTATATATATAATGTGAGGGGTGGACTCACTTATGGGATATACTGTATATATAATGTGAGGGTGGACTCACTTATAGGAGATACTGTATATATAATGTGAGGGGTGGACTCATTTATGGGATATACTGTATATATAATGTGAGGGGTGGACTCACTTATGGGAGATACTGTATATATAATGTGAGGGATGGACTCACTTATGGGAGATACTATATATAATGTGAGGGGTGGACTCACTAATGAGAGATACTGTATATATAATGTGAGGGGTGGACTCACTTATGGGAGATACTGTATATAATGTGAGGGGTGGAGTCACTTATGGGAGATGCTGCATATATAATGTGAGGGATGGACTCACTTATGGGAGATACTGTATATATATAATGTGAGGGGTGGACTCACTTATGGGAGATACTGTAAATAATGTGAGGGGTGGACTCACTTATGGGAGATACTGTATATATAATGTGTGGGGTGAACTAACTTATGGGATATACTGTATAAATAATGTGAGGGGTGGACTCACTTATGGGAGATACTGTAAATAATGTGAGGGGTGGACTCACTTATGGGAGATACTGTAAATAATGTGAGGGGTGGACTCACTTATGGGAGATACTGTATATATAATGTGTGGGGTGGACTCTCTTATGGGATATACTGTATATATAATGTGAGGGGTGGACTCACTTATGGGAGATACTGTATATATAATGTGTGGGGTGGACTCTCTTATGGGATATACTGTATATATAATGTGAGGGATGGAGTCACTTATGGGAGATACTGTATATAATGTGAGGGGTGGACTCACTTATGGGAGATACTGTATATAATGTGAGGGGTGAACTAACTTATGGGATATACTGTATAAATAATGTGAGGGGTGGACTCACTTATGGGAGATACTGTATATAATGTGAGGGGTGGACTCACTTATGGGAGATACTGTATATATAATGTGAGGGGTGGAGTCACTTATGGGAGATACTGTATATATAATGTGAGGGGTGGAGTCACTTATGGGATATACTGTATAAATAATGTGAGGGATGGAGTCACTTATGGGAGATACTGTATATAATGTGAGGGGTGGAGTCACTTATGGGAGATACTGTATATAATGTGAGGGCTGGACTCACTCATGGGAGATACTGTATATATAATGTGAGGGGTGGAGTCACTTATGGGAGATACTGTATGTATAATGTGAGGGGTGGACTCACTTATGGGAGATACTGTATGTATAATGTGAAGGGTGGACTCACTTATGGGAGATACTGTATATATATATATAATGTGAGGAGTTGACTCATTTATTGGAGATACTATATATAATGTGAGGGGTGGACTCACTTATGGGAGATACTGTATATAATGTGAGGGGTGGACTCACTTATGGGAGATAATGTATATATAATGTGAGGGGTGGACTCACTTATGGGAGATACTGTATACATAATGTGAGGGGTGGACTCATTTATGGGAGATACTATATATATATATATATATATATATATATATATATATATATATATATATAATGTGAGGGGTTGACTCACTTATGGGAGAGACTGTATATATAATGTGAGGGGTGGACTCACTTATGGGAGAGACTGTATATATAATGTGAGGGGTAGACTCACTTATGGGATATACTGTAAATATAATGAGAGGGGTGGACTCACTTATGGGAGATACTGTATATAATGTGAGGGGTGGACTCACTTATGGGAGATACTGTATAAAATGTGAGAGGTGGACTCACTTATGGGACATACTGTATATATAATGTGAGAGGTGGACTCACTTATGGGAGATACTGTATATATAATGTGAGGGGTGGACTCACTTATGGGAGATACTGTATATATAATGTGAGGGGTGGACTCACTTATGGGAGATACTGTATATATAATGTGAGGGGTGGACTCACTTATGGGAGATACTGTATATAATGTGAGGGGTGGACTCACTCATGGGAGATACTGTATATATAATGTGAGGGGTGGACTCACTTATGGGAGATACTGTATATATAATGTGAGGAGTTGACTCATTTATTGGAGATACTATATATAATGTGAGGGGTGGACTCACTTATGGGAGATACTGTATACATAATGTGAGGGGTGGACTCATTTATGGGAGATACTATATATATATATATATAATGTGAGAGGTTGACTCACTTATGGAAGAGACTGTATATATAATGTGAGGGGTGGACTCACTTATGAGAGAGACTGTATATATAATGTGAGGGGTGGACTCACTTATGGGATATACTGTATATATAATGAGAGGGGTGGACTCACTTATGGGAGATACTGTATATAATGTGAGGGGTGGACTCACTTATGGGACATACTGTATATATAATGTGAGGGGTGGACTCACTTATGGGAGATACTGTATATATAATGTGAGGGGTGGAGTCACTTATGGGAGATACTGTATATATAATGTGAGGGGTGGACTCACTTATGGGAGATACTGTATATAATATGAGGGGTGGACTCACTTATGGGATATACTGTATATATAATGTGAGGGGTGGACTCACTTATGGGAGATACTGTATATAATGTGAGGGGTAGACTCACTTATGGGAGATACTGTATATAATGTGAGGGGTGGAATTTTCCGGAAAGTTTGTTTCGATCCAAATTTTTTCGCAGCAAATCTATATTTAAAAAAAAGGCTATTTCTAGACTGCATACAGCCTCTATAGGGGTATAGAACACTTTGCTGTGTTCTAAAACGCATATGGAGTGTGCTGGGTTAGTGAAATAATACTGTTATTCAGAATAACATGCAGATTACCGGCATCGCTTCTAGAATCACTGCCGCACAGTAGCACAATGAAAGAGCCTGGTGGTGGCATCAGTGTCAGGAGACCATATAGTGACTGAATGGCAGCGTGGAGGTGTTGGCAGCATGAGGAGACCATTGAGTGGCTGAATGGCACAGCTTGGATGAGGCTGAAGCATGAGGACACCATATAGTGGCTCAATAACACAGAATGGAGGTGTTGGCAGCATGAGGACACCATATAGTGGCTGAATGGCACAGTGTGGAGGTGTTGTAAGCATGAGGACACCATATAGTGGCTGAATGACACAGCTTGGATGAGGCTGAAGCATGAGGACACCATATAGTGGCTCTATGACACAGAATAGAGGTGTTGACAGCATGAGGACACCATAGAGTGGCTGAATGACACAGCTTGGATGAAGTTGAAGCATGAGGAGACCATATAGTGGCTTAATGACACAGCATGGACATGTTGGCAGCATGAGGACACCATATAGTGGCTGAATGACACAGCATGGACATGTTGGCAGCATAAGGACACCATATAGTGGCTGAATGACACAGCTTGGATGAGGCTGAAGCATGAAGACACCATATAGTGGCTGAATGACACAGCATGGAGGTGTTGGCAGCATGAGGAGACCATATAGTAGATGAATGGCACAGCCCGGAGTTGCCAGCAGCATGAGTAGGCACTAGGCCTTCACAATCCCTAAGATTAAAAGATGAATTAGGAAATTTAAACCGAAGATTTTCGATAGCGGGTGCTACCTATGAGAAAATTTGAAATTCCCAGACCCAGGCCCAACAGCGGCATCAGTAACCAATATATTGCCTGAAAGACACAGTCTGGAGTTGGCTGATGCACGAGTACACACCAGGGCTTCACAATCCCTCCCAAAAAACACCACAATTTTAGAAATTTTTGAAAAAGATTTTGGATAGCGGGTGCTACCTCTGAGAAAATTTGAAATTACCAGACCCAGGCCCCACAGCGGCATCAGCAACCCATATATTGCCTGAATGACACAGACTGGAGTTGGCTGATGCACGAGTACACACCAGAGCTTCACAATCCCTCCAAAAAAACGCCACAATTTTAGAAATTTTTGAAAAAGATTTTGGATAGCGGGTGCTACCTATGAGAAAATTTGAAATTACCTGACCCAGGCCCCACAGCGGCATCAGTAACCCATATATTTCCTGAATGACACAGCCTGGAGTCGGCTGATACACGAGTTCACACCATGAACTGTGAAATTGTTGAAAATGTTGAAATTAACAGACCCAGGCCCAGCAGCGTCATCATTTTTTTATTTGAAATTTAAAACAACCTTTGTGTGTCCCTTACCCCAGCGTGTGGGTACGAAGGACCAAATCCAACAATCCCCCACAGGGCTCATGTGGCTGTGAGATTTAGGCGAAACGTCTCCATTGCCCTCACCGGCCATTGTATTCAAGACTTCTCGCCAAGGCAAACCATGTGAAGAACAGCGTGACACCGCCGTGACCTGCACACATGGAAGGGCCACTGAGACTTGTCCGGGCAGTGGAGGCTTAAGACACAGAGGAGGATGTGGAGGCGGAGTAGCACACTGTCGCAGGACCAACGGGCTGATAAAGTGTAGCAGGAAGCAGCATTGAGTACACACCAGGGCTTCAGAATCCCAAAGAAAAAACAACCATTTTTAAAATCCTTTTAAGATAATTTAGGACAGCGGGTGCTACCTATATGTTGCATGAATGACACACCCTGGAGTTGGCTGATGCATGAGTACACACTAGGGCTTCACAATCCCTAAAAAAAACACAACAATTGTAGAAATTTATGAAGAAGACTTATGGATATCGGTTGCTACCTATGAGAAAATTAGAAATTCCCAGACCCAGGCCCAGCAGCGCCATCAGTAAACCATATCTTGCCTGAATGACACAGGCTGAAGTTGGCTGATGCATGAGTACGCACCAAAGCTTCATAATCCCTAATAAAAAAGACAAACATTTTTGACGAAAATTTTTAACGAAAATTTAGGACAGCGAGTGCTCTCTATATATTACCAGAATGACGCAGCCTGGAGTTGGCTGCAGCATGAGGAAACCATTGAAATGTGTGATTTTTTTATTTGAAATTTAAATCAAAATTTGTGTCCCGGACCCAGCCGTGTGGGTACAAAGGACCTAATCTCACAAGCACCCACAGGGCTCATGTGGCCGTAAGATGTAGGCGCAACGTCTCCATAGCCCTGACCGGCCATTTTTGTTTTTTATACCTTTGTTTAAGAACAAGCGCATATCCAAGAGTCCAGAAGACTCTATAATGCAGGACGGTGGACCATCAAAAGACATTCTTCTATAAAAGATTTTTTTATGAAATAAAGAAGCAAGAACATCCCTCTGCGTATTTTTTTTGAAAATTTTACTTAAAAAATCACACGCAACAATCGTTCAATGGTGTAATGGTTATTATTGTGGAAAATTCAAGTTTATTACTGTGATAATTATCAGAAAATTTGAAAAAAACACTACCCAAGAGTGTTTAATAACCCCATACATTGCACCATAAATGTTGAAATTTTAATTAAGCATGTATGTATGTATTTCAAAAATCCTAAAATTAAAGGTCCAAGCCCAGAAGCATCAGAAAGTCAAGTACTTCCTGAAAGACACAGGAGCAGTCAGGAGTAGGCATCAGCAGTACCCAAGAGGCTTTAATAACTCGCGAGATCGAGCAATAACAGGTGTGTTATGCCCTCAGATGTCCGGGGCTGCACGCGCGCTACACTGAACAGACCAGCGTGTGTCTATCTTTCACCGACAGGTGCGGGTAACCCGCTGAACCCCCTTTGCGATGGGGATCAGGGATTGCAATTATTTGCCAGGAAAGAAGAATCACAACTAAGCGCCGGTCATAAGCTCAGGTTCATTAAGTCCCTGCTCTTTGTACACACCGCATGTCTCTACTACAGATTGGATGGTTTAGTGAGGTCCTCGGATCGGCCCCGGCGGGGTAGGAGAAGGCCCTAGCAGAGCGCCCAGAATTTAAAGATCATTGTTGAAATTAGCATTAAGCGGGTATTAGCTACTGCTAAACTTCCAAAAATTTAAGGCCCAAGGTCTGAGGCATCAGGGAGGCAATTATTTCATGAAAGACACAGAATGAGTCAGGAGCAGTCATTCGCAGTACCCAAGAGGGTTTCATAACCAACCCCTTACATTTAAAGATCAATGTTGAAATTTGCATTAAGCATGTATTTAGCTACTGCAAAACATCCAAAAATTGAAGGCCCAAGGCCTGAGGCATCAGGGAGGCAAGTAGTTCCCGAAAGACACAGAATGAGTCAGGAGCAGTCATTCACAGTACCCAAGAGGGTTTCATAACCATCCCCTTACATTTAAAAGTCAATGTTGAAATTTGCATTAAGCATGTATTTAGCTTCTGCAAAACATCCAAAAATTGAAGGCCCAAGGCCTGAGGGCAGGGAGGCAAGTAGTTCCTGAAAGATACAGAATGAGTATGGAGCAGGCATTCGCAGTACCCAAGAGGGTTTCATAACCCCTTACATTTAAAGATCAATGTTGACATTTGCATTAAGCATATATTTAGCTACTGCTAAACATCCAAAAATTAAAGGCCCAAGGCCAGAAGCATCAGTGAGGCAAGTAGTTCCTGAAAGACACAGGATGAGCCAGGAGCAGGCAATCGCAGTACCAAAGAGGGTTCCATAACCCTAATTGATAACCCAAGAGGGTTTCATAACCAACCATAATTGGGAAATGTTGGTGTAGCAGCTTGGTCAATCTACTCTGAGGCATCTGGCATTGGTGACTGGAAATCCTGGCTGATCCATCCCTGATTCATCTTGACAAACGTCAGTCTCTCCACATTTTTAGTGGACAGACGAGTTCGCCTTGGGGTGACTATGGCCCCGGCCGCACTAAACACCCGCTCTGATGGCACACTACTGGCCGGGCAGGACAGCTTTTCCAGGGCAAACTCTGCTAGTTGTGGCCATAAATCAAGTTTGGCTGCCCAGAAGTCCAGCGGATCTTCAATGGTTGTTGGCATGGCCATTTCAAGGTATGCCACCACCTGCTGGTTCAGGTCCTGCTCCATGTCTACCTGCTGCTGATGAGTTGCTTCACTATGCGGGTGAAGAAAGCTACTCATCAGCGACTGTAGACTCAGGCTGCTGCTTATTGAGCTGGTACTGCTCCTCCCACCCCTCCCCTCCCCAGCAGCTATGGCAGTGGAAGGTAAGCGCAGAGGGCCCCCCCGAGTCAGACCTGCGAGTGGATGGACCATGTGGCCGATAGGCATCAGCCAACTGACTACGTAGAATCTCTCTGTAGTAGGTCAGTTTGTCCTCCCTCTCAGTGGGTGTAAAAAAAGGCCCCCATTTTGGGAGGGTCTAATTAGGTGGAGATCCAGAAGTCATCCCGCTGACGAATTTTGACAATTCGGGGTCACTACGAAAGCAACTGAGCATGCATCGTGCCATTTGTGCCAGTGACTCGGAGGGACTACCTGCCTCCATCTGCACTGCATACTGCCACGGTGTGTCTGGGTCCTCTGTCTCAACTTCCTCATTACCCTCCAGCTCCTCTGGCTGCTCCTTATCCTCCTCTCATGTCCGAAGACTACAAACACCGGCCATCTCATCCAACCTAAACTGTGCTCCGCTCTGCCCCTCATCATCCTCCTCCTCCAGTTCAGCCCCCACAGGGCTCATGTAGCCTTGAGATGTAGACGCAATGTCTCCATTGCCGTGACCAGCCATGGTTTCAATCATTTGTTGTAGGAAATGTAGGAGTGGAATTACGTCGTTCATGGCGTAATCCAGGCGACTCACAAATAATGTGGCTTCCTCAAAGGGTGTCACGTATGAGCTGCCACTCTTTCACATTGAAGTTACACAGGGGAGTACTCCTATCTGTTTGGATCATCAAGAAATTGGTGATGGCTTTGTTCGTATAGTCTGTCCAACATATGGAGGGTGGAATTCCAACGTGTGGCAACGTCACAAATAAGACTATGTTGTGGGATACCATTCTGACGCTGCAGCTCAAAGAAGGAGTGCTTGGCGGTGTACGAGTGGCTGAAGTGAATGCACAGTTTCCTTGCCATTTTCAGGATTTTTTGCAAATGGGGTGAAGACTTGAGGAAGTGCTTGACAACCAGATTCAACACGTGTGCCATGCAGGGCGCATGTTTCACACTTCCTTGTCGCAGCGCGGACACGATGTTATTCCCGTTGTCTGTCACCATGGTTCCCATTTCCAGATTTCATGGAGTAAGCCATAGTCGGATTTCTTTACGAATTAACTTTAGCAGTTCCTCCCCTGTGTGACTCCGTTCGCCAAGGCAAACCATGTGAAGAACAGCTTGACACCGCCGTGCCCTACACACATGGTAAGATGAATGGCCACCGAGATTTGGACGTGCAGTGGAGGCCGAGAACACGGTGGAGCATGAGGACGTGGCGTCGCACACTGTAACAGGACCAACTGCGTGGGAGCGAGAGTGTGGAGGAGGAAGCGGTGTGACCTGTCCAAGTTGCTGTTGTGGCTGTGCAGGAACCACATTTACCATGTGAGCCGTAAAAGACAAGTATTGTCCCTGCCCGTTGTTACAGCTCCACACGTCGGCGCTGCCGTGCACTTTTTAACACACCGACAGGCTCAAAGACTGGCCCACCTTCTCTTGTACAAACTTATGCAGGGCTGGTACTGCCTTCTTCGCAAAGAAATGACGGTTTGGGACTCTCCACCTCGGCTCGGCACAAGCCATCAATTCTCTGAAAAGTGCAGAGTCTAGCACTTGAAAAGGGAGGGACTGCAACACCAGCAACTTGGACAGGAGCACATTCAACTTCTGCGCCGTTGGATGAGTGGGCGAATACTTTTGTCTCTTGGACATGGCTTTGCCGATGGATTGTTGGCAGAATGGCTGACTAAAAGCGGGAGAAGCAGGAGCGACAGAAGGAGGGTTTGGCACACAGCTACCTTCGGCTGAGGTGGTGGAGCCTTTTCTGGATGAAGGAGGGAGCGGATGGCCACTGGGTGATGCAGCAGGCTGGACCACTACATCGGAGCCACGGTTATCCCAGGCCGCTTTATGGTGGCGAAGCATGTGTTGACGCAGGGTCGTGGTGCCGACATTGGGACCCTGGCCACGCTTCACGTTCTGCCGACAGATCTTGCATGTGGCTACGTGAACCTCCTCCGGATGCCTTATGAAAAACTTCCACACTGCCAAGTAGCTGATTTTCCCACCCGCAGTCCGCACTAATTGACTGCTACTGGCGCCGTCTCCCGGAAAGGTAGGCTGCCGCGAAGCAGGTGGTCTCCCTCGGGCACGTTTGGCTCCTGAATTTCCACTACTGCCGCCACGCTGACTGCCAACCGTGCTACCGCCTTGCTGCCTCAAGGGCAACCTGCAACTCTCTTCTCCTGATGATGATGAAGCCCCTTCTGCACCCGGCTCCCAATTGCGATCGGCTTCATCATCATCAACAGTTGTGTGCACGTCACTGATGTCCTCCTCAGGTTCACCAACAGTGTCTGCTTCAGGACCCTGAACACTTGCAACACCGCCTCCCACGTCAGTCTCCGCATCACTACTTGGCCGCCTAGCGGAGCAAGCGGCGCATGTCTCCTCCCCTTCTTGGCTGTCCAGTAGCTGCTAACTGTCCTCTATTGGATTGTCCTCAGTAAATAGTGGAGCTGAACCCATAGCATAAGATACTTCTTTAGGAGAGGGAACAGCATAGGACAAAGGCAATGGGAGGACACAGACTGCTCCCGGGCCACGCCAACTGACGGTTGTGTCTGAGGAACCCACCGACTGTTGACTGGGGGCGTCAGATATCACTTGTGATGATGTGGATGAGCGTGTTAACCAATCGACGACGGCAGATGGGTTGCTGGTGGAGACACGACCGCTGGCTGATAACGGGAGCTCAGGCCTCTCGCTGCGACTCCTGCTGCCACTCACCCCAAGCCTGCTGCCAACTCTGCCTGAAGTATTTAGGCCTCTGCCACTCCTCTGTGCACGTCCTGGCACTTCTCTGCCTGACATACTTAGTGCGTTTATGAGGGTATTACAATACGCTACACTACTCTTTAAACAGTATGTGTCTAGAACAGCAGCAGGTGATTACTTACGGCTGTCCTTTCACAGTATGTAGGCCCTTGACAGATTAACAGGTACTAGATGGTACAATACTTGGATGTACCTATGCGGTATGCACTGATGAGGGCAGTAATATGCCTAACTATTAGCAGAAAAAAAACTCTGTATTTTTGTAATACAGCAGCCGGTGGATACTATTGTTTGGACTTTGACGGTATGGAGCACCTTGACAGCTTAACAGGTACTAAATGGTACAATACTTGGATGTACGTATGCGGTATACACTGATGAGGGCAGTAATATGCCTATTAGCAGAAAAAAAAACTCTGTATTTTTGTAAAACACCAGCCGGTGGATACTATTGTTTGGACTTTGACTGTATGGAGCACCTTGACAGCTTAACAGATACTAAATGATACAATACTTGGATGTACCTATGCGGTATGCACTGATGAGGGCCTATTAGCAGAAAAAAACTCTGTATTTTTGTAATACAGCAGCCGGTGGATACTATTGTTTGGACTTTGATGGTATGGAGCACTTTGACAGCTTAACAGGTACTAAATGGTACAATACTTGCATGTACCTATGCAGTATACACTGATGAGAGCAGTTATATATGCATAACTATACGCAGAAAAAAACTGTTTAAAAAAACAAAAACAGCCGGTGAATAGTATTTTTTGGACTTGCACAGTATGTAGCCAGCCCCTTGACAGATTAACAGGTACAAAATGGTGCAAATGCACTACAGTCCAATTAACAATCACATATTTCTGAACAGCAGCAGGACCCAACAGTGCAGCACCACAAAAAAAAATCCAGGGATTAAACCCTAAATTGCACTCTGTCACACAATTCTGAGCAGCAGAAGTTTTGTGGAGCAAATAAAAATAAACTCAATTGGGATGAACAATGAGGAGATAAGATGCTTCAGAAAGTTCAGGCAGCTTGGAGATCTGTATGAGGCAGCTGACAGCTATCTGCCTCTCTCTGCTGCAATGCTCAATAACGTGAATAGGAGGTTTAGCTATCAATGATCCTTCTCAGTGTAACAGCACAGCACTCTGCACTCTTGCCTGTGAGTAGCAGTTGCAGTGTAACGCTGTGGTATGAGCTATTCACACACACGCAGTCCCGTCCTCTCCATCTGAGTGCATAGATTAAATGGAGAGGCAAGATGGCCGCAGATTATATAGGGGCTGTGACATCACAGGGGTCAGTGAACACTGATAGGCTGAATCTCACATGTGATTCCGGGTCAGCCAGCCTATCTTCATTCCCGCCGCTGTTTCCCACCCTCCCATAATCCCCTGCCCCATGTACTCACATGTGGATCCGCCATCTTAGATCCCCAATAGCCTGGAACGCTGTAAAATGGAGTTTAATTAAGCGATTCATGCGATAGAATCGCGGCGATATTCGTATTTGTTGCGAATCAAATTTTTCATGAAATTCGAAAATGAATTCGGGTTCGTCAACTTCAATTCGCTCATCTCTATATATAATATGAGGGGTGGACTCACTTATGGGAGATCCTATATATATAATGTGAGGTGTCGACTCACTTATGGGAGATACTGTATATATAATGTGAGGGGTGGACTTACTTATGGGAGATTCTGTATATGTAATGTGAGGAGTGGACTCACTTATGGGAGATACTGTATATATAATGTGAGGGGTGGACTCACTTATGGGAGATACTGCGTATAATGTGAGGGGTGGACTCACTTTTGGGAGATACTGTATATATAATGTGAGGGGTGGACTCACTTATGGGAGATACTGTGTATAATGTGAATGGTGGACTCACTTATGGGAGATACTGTATATATAATGTGAGGGGTTGACTCACTTATGGGAGATACTGTATATATAATGTGAGGGGTTGACTCACTTATGGGAGATACTGCGTATAATGTGAGGGGTGGACTCACTTTTGGGAGATACTGTGTATAATGTGAGGGGTGGACTCAATTATGGGAGATACTGTATATAATGTGAGGTGTGGACTCACTTATGAGAGATACTGTTTTTAATGTAAGGGGTGGTCTCACTTATAGGAGATATTGTATATAATGCAAGGGGTGGACTCACTTATGGGAGATACTGTATATAATGTGAGGGGTGGATTCACTTATGGGAGATACTGTATATAATGTGAGGGGAGGACTCACATATGGGAGATAATGTATATATATGTAATGTGAGGGGTGGACTCACTTATGGGAGATACTGTATATAATGTGAGGGGAGAATTCACTTATGGGAGATAATGTATATATATATATGTAATGTGAGGGGTGGACTCACTTATGGGAGATACTATATATATAATGTGAGGGGTGGACTCACTTATGGGAGATACTATAAATATAATGTGAGGGGTGGAATCACTTATGGGAGATACTGTATATATAATGTGAGGGGTGGAGTCACTTATGGGATATACTGTATATAATGTGAGGGGTGGACTCACTTATGGGATATACTGTATATATAATGTGAGGGGTGGACTCACTTATGGGGGATACTGTATATATAATGTGAGGGGAGGACTCACTTATGGGAGATACTGTATATATAATGTGAGGGGAGGACTCACTTATGGGAGATACTGTGTATACAATGTGAGGGGTGGACTCACATATGGGAGATACTGTATATATAATGTGAGGGGTGGACTCACTTATGGGAGATACTGTATATAATTTGAGGAGTGGGCTCACTTATGGGAGATACTGTGTATAATCTGAGGGATGGACTCACTTATGGGAGATACTGTATATAATGTGAGGGGAGGATTCACTTATGGGAGATAATGTATATATAATGTGAGGGGTGGACTCACTTATGGGAAATACTGTATATATAATGTGAGGGGTGGACTCACTTATGGGAGATACTGTATATATAATGTGAGGGATGGACTCACTTATGGGAGATACTGTATATAATGTCAGGGGTGGACTCACTTATGGGAGATACTGTATATAATGTGAGGGGTGGACTCACTTATGGGAGATACTGTATATATAATGTGAGGGGTGGAGTCACTTATAGGAGATACTGTATATATAATGTGAGGGGTGGACTCACTTATGGGAGATACTGTATATATAATGTGAGGGGTGGAGTCACTTATGGGATATACTGTATATATATAATGTGAGGGGTGGAGTCACTTATGGGAGATACTGTATATATAATGTGAGGGGTGGAGTCACTTATGGGAGATACTATATATAATGTGAGGGGTGGAGTCACTTATGGGAGATACCGTATATAATGTGAGGGGTGGACTCACTTATGGGAGATACTGTATATATAATGTGAGGGGTGGCCTCACTTATGGGAGATACTGTACAGTGGTCCCTCAACATACGATGGTTATTCGTTCCAAACGACCCATCGTTTGTCGAATCCATCGTATGTTGAGGGATCCGTGCAATGTAAAGTATAGGAAGTTTGTACTCATCTGTCCCCGCCGCTCCGAACCGTGTCCTCACCGCTCCCAATGCTGTCCCAGGGGCTCCTGATGCTGTCCCGCTGCTCCGGGTCCACTTCGCGATCCTCCGGCTTCTTCCGCATCTTCTGCAGGGTCCGGGCCTCGCTTTCTGGTGACGTTATTACGCTGCTGCGCCGGCACGGGGTGCATAACGACGTAATAACGATGCCGGAAAGCGAGGCCCGGACCTTGGAGAAGATGCAGAAGACGCCGGAGGATCGCGAAGTGGACCCGGAGCAGCGGGGATAGGCAAGTGTACCTGTCCGGGATACTTAAACTGCTATCCGACAGCAGCTTAAGCATTTTGTGCTGTCGGATAGCAGTTAATGCGATGGCCCCGACATATAAAAGCATCGTATGTCGATGCTGACATCGACATGCGATGGCCTCTGAGAGGCCATCGTATGTCGATTTTATCATATGTCGGGGCCATCGTAGGTCGGGGGGTTACTGTATATAGAATGTTAGGTGTGGACTCATTTATGGGAGATACTATATATAATGTGAAGGGTTGACTCACTTATGGGAGATAGTGTATATAATGTGAGGGGTGGACTCACTTATGGGAGATACTGTATATATAATGTGAGGGGTGGACTCACTTATGGGAGATACTGTATATAATGTGAGGGGTGGACTCACTTATGGGATATACTGTATATATAATGTGAGGGGTGGACTCACTTATGGGAGATACTGTATATATAATGTGAGGGGTGGACTCACTTATGGGAGATACTGTATATATAATGTGAGGGGTGGACTCACTTATGGGAGATACTGTATATAATGTGAGAGGTGAACTCACTTATGGGAGATACTGTATATATAATGTGAGGGGTGGACTCACTTATGGGAGATACTGTATATATAATGTGAGGGGTGGACTCTCTTATGGGAGATACTGTATATATAATGTGAGGGGTGGAGTCACTTATGGGGGATACTGTATATATAATGTGAGGGGTGGACTCACTTATGGGGGATACTGTATATATAATGTGAGGGGGGACTCACTTATGGGGGATACTGTATATATAATGTGAGGGGTGGATTCACTTATGGGAGATACTGTATATATAATGAGAGGGGTGGACTCACTTATGGGAGATACTGTATATATAATGTGAGGGGTGGATTCACTTATGGGAGATACTCTATATATAATGAGAGGGGTGGACTCACTTATGGGAGATACTGTATATAATGTGAGGGGTGGACTTACTTATGGGAGATACTGTATATATAATGTGAGGGGTGGACTCAATTATGGGAGATACTGTGTATAATGTGAGGGGTGGACTTACTTATGGGATATACTGTATATATATAATGTGAGGGGTGGAGTCATTTATGGGCGATACTGTATATATAATGTGAGGGGTAGACTCACTTATGGGAGATACTGTATATAATGTGAGGGGTGGACTCTCTTATGGGATATACTGTATATATAATGTGAGGGGGGACTCACTTATGAGAAATACTGTATATAATGTGAGGGGTGGACTCACTTATGGGAGATACTGTATATATAATGTGAGGGGTGGAGTCACTCATGTGAGATACTGTATATATAATGTGAGGTGTGGACTCACTTATGGGAGATACTGTATATATAATGTGAGGGGTGGACTCACTTATGGGAGATACTGTATATATAATGTGAGGGGTGGACTCACTTATGGGGGATACTGTACATATAATGTGAGGGGTGGAGTCACTTATGTGAGATACTATATATAATGTGAGGGGTGGACTCACTTATGGGAGATACTGTATATATAATGTGAGGGGTGGACTCACTCATGGGAGATACTGTATATATAATGTGAGGGGTGGACTCACTTATCGGAGATACTGTATATATAATGTGAGGGGTGGGCTCACTTATGGGAGATACTGTATATATAATGTGAGGGGTGGACTCACTTATGTGAGATACTGTATATATAATGTGAGGGGTGGACTCACTTATGGGAGATACTGTATATAATGTGAGGGATGGACTCACTTATGGGAGATACTGTATATATAATGTGAGGGGTGGACTCACTTATGGGAGATACTGTATATAATGTGAAGAGTGGACTCTCTTATGGGAGATACTGTATATATAATGTGAGGGGTGGACTCACTTATGGGATATACTGTATATAATGTGAGGGGTGGAGTCACTTATGGGATATACTGTATATAATGTGAGGGGTGGAGTCACTTATGGGATATACTGTATATAATGTGAGGGGTGGACTCACTTATGGGAGATACTGTGTATAATGTGAGGGGTGGACTCACTTATGGGAGATACTGTATATATAATGTGAGGGGTGGACTCACTTATGGGATATACTGTATATAATGTGAGGGGTGGAGTCACTTATGGGAGATACTGTATATATAATGTGAGGGGTGGAGTCACTTATGGGAGATACTGTGTATAATGTGAGGGGTGGAGTCACTTATGGGATATACTGTATATAATGTGAGGGGTGGAGTCACTTATGGGAGATACTGTGTATAATGTGAGGGGTGGACTCACTTATGGGATATACTGTATATAATGTGAGGGGTGGAGTCACTTATGGGATATACTGTATATAATGTGAGGGGTGGAGTCACTTATGGGAGATACTGTATATATAATGTGAGGGGTGGACTCACTTATGGGATATACTGTATATAATGTGAGGGGTGGAGTCACTTATGGGAGATACTGTATATAATGTGAGGGGTGGACTCACTTATGGGATATACTGTATATATAATGTGAGGGGTGGACTCACTTATGTGAGATACTGTATATATAATGTGAGGGGTGGACTCACTTATGGGGGATACTGTATATATAATTTGAGGGGTGGAGTCACTTATGGGAGATACTGTATATATAATGTGAGGGGTGGACTCACTTATGTGAGATACTGTATATATAATGTGAGGGGTAGACTCACTTATGGGAGATACTGTATATATAATGTGAGGGGTGGACTTACTTATGTGAGATACTGTATATATAATGTGAGGGTGGACTCACTTATGGGATATACTGTATATATAATGTGAGGGGTGGACTCACTTATGGGAGATACTGTATATATAATGTGAGGGGTGGACTTACTTATGTGAGACACTACAGTTGCAGGCAGATTGCATTAAATATAACCCACGGTTTTAACTTTAGCCAAAATTTCTGCCACCAAGACAATGTGGGTAACAACTGCAAATATCATCCAAAAACATGATGTGAGAATGTGTAATGTGTGAGTCAGGTCACAGATCCAGAACTGTATTTACAGCTCACTCTGCCCTAGGCACTAATCCTGCATACACATCCCTTACCGACCCATGCATGCTCGCTGTGTCCACTGCAAAGCAGTAAATGTCATGTAGGGCCAGCTGATAGTTGTATTTCTCCAGGCAAGGATGTAATGTCACAGCCGCTGGAGGGCAATAGCTGGACTCAAGGCACTTTCATCACGACCACAGCAACCTATGTCAATGGGGGTCTGCATGTTTTTAAATAGTCTATAACCACGGGGTACTCTTGTGGGTATAGTGTCCGAGTGCAAATTTAGAATGCCCCTGATGGTAGACATGTTTGTGGACTTGAACAATAACAATAGCTTTACTGAGGGTAAAGAGCTTTTTGGGTAGGAAAAAACGCCTGAAAAAACGCCAGTGCAATGTCCTGCGTCTGGTGTTTTTTCTGGTGTTTTTTCATTTGTGTGGAAATTGCACCTTGGCGGGTTTTTTTTGGTACCCAAAATTTGTTGGGTACCAAAAAAAAAAAAAAGGATGCAGATTTTTTAAGAAAGTGTGTGTGTTTCACTTTTTTTCTCTCTATTTTTTAGGTAGTACTACTACTCCCAGCATGGAACAGACTGTACCTGTACTAAAGACATATCGCCCCGGGTGTCAGTCCTGACACCCGATGCGATGGCCATAATATAGCAGAGATGCGGCTCTATACAGCGCTCACATCTCTGCACTATACTCCGGCCAGTGATGTGAAAAGAACATCACTCATTCATATTTTCCACCCAGAGCTGTGATTGGCCAGATGGTTGCAGCCAATCACAGCTTGGAGAGAAATATGAATAAGGAGTATATTGTAGAGATGCGAGCACTGTATGCAGCCGCTCTGCATCTCTGCTATGGACAGGACGATCACAGCTGATGTCAGTAGTGATACCCGCTGTGATCTTTCCTTAACTGCAAGTACTACTACTCCCAACAAGGAGCACACTCTGCTCCATGCTGGGAGCTGTAGAACCTGCATTAATAGACAGATATCAGCAAGTGTAACTTCTGACACCCGCTGCGATCTGTCTATAAATGCAGGTACTACAGCTCCCAGCATGAAGCAGAGTGTGCTCCATGTTGGGAGTAGTAGTACCTGCAGTTAAGGAAAGATCAAAGTGGGTATCACTACTGACACCCGCTGTGATCCTCCTGTATAATGCATAGATGCGGCCGGACGCTCTTCTCGGGTTCCCTGCACGGCCGTATATATACACATATTCAGGGCTCGAGTCCTGCAGGAACGCACAGGAACGACGTTCCTTTGCTTTTTCCAGAGGAGGAACACCTTCCCTGTTACATTAATCCTGCAGGACCAACCTCCTGAATTATTCTTACCCTCCCTCCGTCTCCTCCCCTTGCCCGGACTGCTAGATGCTGGAGATGTAGGACCTGTGATGATGTCACCATCACATGTTGGGGGTGGAGCTTAGCTGTGGAGGAGAAGAAAGATCGTGGCTAAAGGACCAGTGTAATGCTGTGGAGGAGGCGGGGCTGAGCTGGAGGAGAGGTCACATGTCACCCCAGTAAGGTAATTACATGGAAGATTTGTTACAGTGTGTCACCACAGTAGTAAGGTAATTACACGAGGATGAGGTTTGTTATAGTGTGTCACCCCAGTAGTAAGGAGATTACATGAGGAGGAGCTTTGTTACTGTGTCACCCCAGTAGCAAAGAGATTACATGAGGGGGTTTGTTACAGTGTGTCACCCCAGTAGCAAGGTAATTACATGAGGAGGGGGTTTGTTACAGTGTGTCACCCCAGTAGTAAGGAGATTACATGAGGAGTAGGTTTGTTACAGTGCGTCACCCCAGTAGTAAGGAGATTACATGAGGAGGGGTTTGTTAGAATGTGTCACCCCAGTAGTAAGGAGATTACATGAGGAGGAGGTTTGTTACAGTGTGTCATCCCAGTAGTAAGGCGATTACATGAGGAGGGGGTTTGTTACAGTGTGTCACCCCAGTAGTAAGGAGATTACATGAGGAGGAGGTTTGTTACAGTGTGTCACCCCAGTAGTAAGGAGATTAAATGAGGATGAGGTTTGTTACAGTGTGTCACCCCAGTAGTAAGGAGATTACATGTGGAGGAGGTTTGTTACAGTGTGTCATCCCAGTAGTATGGAGATTACACGAAGAGGAGGTTTTTTACAGTGTGTCACCCCAGTAGTAAGGTGATTACATGAGGAGAAGCTTTGTTACAGTGTATCTCCCCAGTAGTAAGGAGATTACATGAGGAGGAGGTTTGTTACAGTGTGTCACCCAGTAGTAATGAGATTACATGAGGAGGAGGTTTGTTACAGTGTGTCACCCCAGTAGTAAGGAGATTACATGTGGAGCAGGTTTGTTACAGTGTGTCACTCTTATACTCCGTAGGCAGCTGTATGCCTATGGCCTGTAAGAATCCTGGAACCGTGCAGGATGTCAAGTTTTAGCTTGGACATTTTCAGTTTTCTTTTTTTTTTCTTTGCGCAAACTGGGGGGGGGGGGGGGGGGGGTGTATTAGAAATCTTGGATGAGTTCCCACACTTTTTTTTTCCAGGACTTGACCCCTGCACATATTCCTATTTGCCACAGAGAGCTGTGATTGTCTGGAACCATCTGGCCAATCACAGCTCTGTGCGGGAAATATGAATAGGTGTAGATATACGTCAGTGCAGGGGACCATGGAAGAGTGCCTGGCCCCATCTATACATTATAAAATTATGTCAATTAGTACAGGTACTACTACTCCCATCATGGAACAGTGTGTTCCATGCTGGGAGTAGTAGTGCTACTTAAAAAAAAAAATTAAGAAAAAAAAGTGAAAAACAAGTTAAAAAGTAATAAAATTTTGTTATATAAAAGATACATTCCTGGACGTCCTACGGCAGCACAGTATGGGTTAAAGTCTGTCCCCCTGAACTTGCCAGAAGAGATAATTAGCATAATAAAAACATTTGCATAATTAATTAGTGCAATTAACCGGAACCTCCCAGTGTATAAGTAACCCCCACAGACAACAGACCACAGAGTTTTTTTCTTCTGCTTCCAGAAGGATTTTAGTATATTCAAGGATTCCAGGACATCTGAGGGGAGACTGTGAAGTTCCCCTTATCAGCGACCCCTCTGTGGACTACTGTGAAGTATCTTGGGGTCTGCTGTACACTACCGGCGCTGTGAAGTCCCGTGTGTGTTATGTATTATTTTACCTGGTCTGGATGGCGAAGCGCGGTAATCTGGAGGCTGCCGTAACTATCAGGTAAGTGAAGCAGTCCTCATGCGGCAGGGGCAGCATGCGCGCGGCCATCTTAGGACTCCCGGAAGTATCGGGTAAACACTGCTCCCTCGTGCGTACGGCGTTCCGGAAGTGCGTCACGCAGGGGGGCGGTGCTAAGATTGCCCGGCAATAACATCTATATCTTGAGTGTCTCCGGTGCATTCCGGTGCTGAGGCACGGACCAGGGCAGCAGGACTACCTGAGAGCTAAAAGTAGGTAAATTAGTCAGCTCTATGCAGACTCTGTGAAGTGTCTATTTTGATATAAAAGAGAGAGTTACTGTGAAGCACTCAGTCTCTATTTTTAAAGTACATAGGGTATCTGTGAAGTACTCTATGTTAGTTCGTTTTTTTGGTTGATTCCAAATCTTTTACAATAATTATTGACCTGTACTTATGTTAATGACTTATGGTAGCTATGTTCATTATCTAGTGTCAGACGCAACTCCTCGAGGCAAACGGTCTAGAAAGGCCAGGCACAGAGTATGTGGCTCATGTTCACAGCCGTTGCCGGAGGAAATCGAAGGAGATTTATGCTCTCATTGTTCCCTGCAGTCTCAGCCGGAGGAGGAGGAGGATCAAAGATTTGGCAATGAGGCAAGTGCTTTTTTCTCTTGGTTCAAAAATCGTATATCTTCCTTAATCCCTGATGACGCGCCACCTTCTAAAAAACGGAGGATTCAGCGCAGGGCAGTCTCCCCTTCTGATTCAGAGAATGCAGCATCCTCTTCTTCTGTGGATTCTCAGGAATCACCAGAGGATTTTTATATTTTTCACAAGGACAATATGCACGATTTAATTAAATCAGTCAAACATGTCCTAGAGTCTGACCGCTCTGTGGAAGGTAAACCTCCGCGTGAAGGTTTATACTACTTCCCAGTTTCCAATGACAGGGTGTTACCTTCTCACCCAGCTGTGTCTAAATGGTTCAAATCAAACTGGGAAAAACCCGAGAAACGCGTAGACGTGGGTTCCCGTTTTAAATCGGTCTACAGATTATCTTCAGAAGCTACTTCCTCATGGTTTTATCCACCAAAATTGGATTTGCCTGTGGCAAAACTAGTTAAAAAATCATATTTTCCCTCTGAAGAATCTTCATTGTTATCCAATCCTATGGATAAAAAGGCAGACGCCCTTGCAAAAAAAGCATATTCCACGTCTGCAGCGGTATCCAAGATAGCAATGGCATCTCTACCAGTGGCGAGGGCACTTAGGGTCTGGTTAAGTCAACTTACCAAGGATCTGCAAGAGGGAGTTTCCAGACAGGATATTCTCCAGAAAATACCAATTATGAAAACTGCCACAGAATTTTTGTGCGATGCGCCATTGGACACCCTACGGCTTGCATCATTAAATATGGCTGAATGTAATTCCATAAGGAGATCCTTATGGATAAAACAGTGGTCCAAAGGGGACGTTGCAGCTAAATGTCATCTATGCTCTTTGCCATTCTCTCCTGAATCTCTCTTTGGTCCCAACCTTAAAGGTATATTGAAAGACATGAATGATGACAATGATGCCTTTCCGGGGACTCAAAAAAAGGAACCGGCGAAGGGTCGGCAGAATTGGAGACGATCTCCAAAGAGTTTCAGGAGAAACTACCAGGCTGGCGGTTACAATAAGTCAAGATTCTCAAGACAAAAGAGGAATCCAACTTATCAACAAGCCGCTAAGTACAAGGCGCCACCTAAAAAGAAAGAATTATGACGCCACGTTAACATCCCTGAAAGTTGGAGGAAGATTAAGGCATTATTTTCCGGCATGGGCAGTAACAACAAAGGACAGATGGGTCCTTTCAGTTATAAGATCCGGCTACAAACTAGAGCTCCTAGAAACCCCGCCTGTAAAATTCTTCCTCAACAACAGTCACGACCCACATGTTCTCCCTCTGGTTCTTCAATTTTTTGCAAAAGAAGCCATAGAGTGGGTACCTTCTCAGGAGCACTTTGCAGGAGTCTATTCCAGAATTTTTTCAGTACCCAAGTCAAGCGGCGGATGGCGCCTAGTAATCGACTTGACTTATCTGAACAAGTTTCTAATGAAGAAACATTTCAAGATGGAAAACATAAGATCCGTAATGCCCATCTTGGATCAAGGGGACTTCATGTCAACATTGGATCTATCGGACGCCTACCTGCACATACCGATTCATCACCTCTTCAGGAAATATCTGAGATTTGCGTTGCAAATGGGAGAAGAAATTTGGCACTTCCAATTTACATGTCTACCATTCGGTCTCAGCTCCGCCCCAAGAGTCTTCACGAAGATGGTGGTGGTTCTCTCAGCGGCACTACGTCTACAGGGAATCATGGTAATACCATACCTGGACGACTGGTGGCTGAAGGCGGCGACAGAGCAGGCGATGAAATGTCAAGTCACCAGGACAATAGAGTTCTTGAAGATCCACGGTTTCATTCTAAACGAGAAAAAGTCCCACCTTGCTCCCACTCAAAAAATTATATTTCTAGGTTTCGTGATAGATTCAGTACTCATGAAAATTTCCATTTCCCGGGCAAGGGAATTAAAGATAAGGGGCCAATTGAAAGTTCTGTTGAAGAACAGGAAGGTGACAATTCGACAAGCCATGAAGATTTTAGGCAGTCTCACATCCTCCATAGATGCAGTCCAATGGGCGAAGGCACATATTCGAGGTCTACAGTCAAAGATTCTGTCTGCATGGGACCGGTCACAGACATCGCTAGAGGAATCGATTTGGATTTCAACAGAGCTTTGCCAAGACCTACGGTGGTGGTTGGACCCGACCAGGTTTGCAAGGGGAAAATCTTTGCTTCCAGCCCCTCAAGTAACATTAACTACGGATGCGTCTGCTCATGGTTGGGGAGCCTATCTTGGTCACCGGTGGATTCAAGGTCAATGGTCAGACTTGGATCAGAGGCTGTCTTCAAATATGAAGGAGTTAAAAGCAGTGTACCTAGCACTACTTCACTTCTCCCCTTACTTGACAAACAAAGAAGTCCTCATAAGGTCGGACAATCTACCTGCAGTGTTCTACGTGAACAAGCAAGGGGGGACCAGGTGTCCTTCACTGATTCAGCTTTGTGCAAAAATTTTTCTTTGGGCAGAAGGCAAAGTCAGAGACCTTACAGCAGTCTACCTGAAAGGATCTCTCAATGTAAGAGCAGACCTTCTCAGCCGAGAAGCACTACTCCCAGGAGAATGGGAACTGAATCAAAAGATCTTCGAACAAGTGATACGGAAGTTCGGGTGCCCGGAGATAGATGTCTTTGCGACGAAACAGAACACCAAGCTCAAAGTGTTTTGCTCCCTGTCCAGGACAGATCATCCTTACCAATTGGACGGTCTCTCGATATCATGGAAAAACAAGTTTATATATGCATTTCCTCCTCCAGCTCTGATCCAGAGGACGTTGTGGAAAGTCAAAAGAGAATCTCCTCAGGCAATCTTGATTCTTCCATTTTGGCCAAGGAGAGCGTGGTTCTCTCTGGTCATGAGTCTATCTCAGAACCAGTTTTGGCAGCTTCCAAAAAGAAAGAACCTTCTAAGTCAGAAGGGTATGTTGCATCAGAATCTAGAGATGCTCAATCTTTCGGCATGGAAGGTGACCTCTCTATCCTGAAAGCAGAGGGTCTTACAGATGAAGTCATCACAACATTAGGAAATTCAAGTAAACCCGGCACCAGAAGGTGCTATGCTAGAATATGGAAACTATTCAAGTCTCATTATTCAAATCCAGAAGTTCCTGTATCTGTTATTCTGAATTTTCTTCAACAAGGTTTGGACAAAGGATTGAAGTTATCTACTTTAAAGGTCCAGTTTGCAGCCATAAATTTTTTTCTTTCTGGCAAATTTTCTAAGGACCCATTAATAAGGAGGTTTTTTAAAGGGGTCAATAATATGTACCCTAAGGTCAGTACCCCTATTCCTTCTTGGGACCTGTCGGTTGTGCTTAGAAGCCTAGCTGAAGATCCTTTTGAACCCTTAGATTCTGTAAGCTTAAAGTTTCTCACATGGAAAACATGTTTTTTAGTCGCTATTGCGTCAGCTAGACGGGTCAGTGAGATCCAAGCATTGTCCTGCCGAGAGCCATATTTACGTGATATGGGGGATGCGTTAATTCTTCGAACGTTACCAGGCTTCATACCTAAAGTTCGGTCTACGCTTAATTTACAGCAAGAAATTATTCTTCCAGCTCTGTCGGAAGACACGGAGGTATCAAAAATTGATGTAAGAAGATCTGTTCTACAATATATCTCAAGGACTGCATCCTTTAGATGTTCAGAGCATTTATTTATCCAATTTGGAGGGACATCTAAAGGCTCTAAAGCAGCAAAATCGACAATTTCCAATTGGATCAAGAACACGATCAATTTTTGTTTCCAAAAGGTTGGTTTAGATCCACCTAAAGACCTCAAGGCTCATTCTACTAGAGGAACCGCAACCTCTTGGGCAGAAGCTTCCTATGTGCCACTTCAGGAAATATGCAGAGCCGCTACTTGGGCAACACCTTCAACTTTCATACGCCATTACCGTCTTGACATCTCAGGTAGTTCGGCCTTAGGCAAAACAGTGCTTGAAGAAGCATTTAAGAAATAATGCCCACCCTTTGTTATTTTCTTGCTACCTAAATCCCATACTGTGCTGCCGTAGGACGTCCAGGAATGAATAAAATTTTGTCTTACCTGAAAATTTCAATTCCTGGAGTCCGTAGGCAGCACAAGGTTCCCACCCTAATAAATAAGCATGCTATAAACTACTCTGTGGTCTGTTGTCTGTGGGGGTTACTTATACACTGGGAGGTTCCGGTTAATTGCACTAATTAATTATGCAAATGTTTTTATTATGCTAATTATCTCTTCTGGCAAGTTCAGGGGGACAGACTTTAACCCATACTGTGCTGCCTACGGACTCCAGGAATTGAAATTTTCAGGTAAGACAAAATTTTATTCATTTTGTTAGATACAATTTTTTTTCTTCACTACTGTATCTTTTTTTTTTTTTAATGGTACCTTACAAAATTTTATTAAAAAAGGTATCTCCATCACTTTTTTGGATCACTAAAGTCAAAGCCAAAGTTAAAACCCACATATCATTTTTCTTGGCATTTTTCACTCCCATAGACTACTATGGGAGAAAAGCGCCACGATTTTGACAAAAAAAATCGCCAGTGGCTCAACATGCTGTGATTACCAACGATCTGAAAAACGCCAAAAAAGAGTGAAAAAACGCAGAGCGGAATAAGAATTTTGCGATTTCTGCCGCATGGCGTTTTTTTCGGCAAAAAAACGCTGCGGCCAGATGTTAGCTGTAAATCAATGAGAAATCACTAAATTCTTATTCCACTTGGCGTTTTTCACTTTGGTGTTTTTTTAATCCTTTTGGCGTTTTTTCACTCATTTTTGGTGTTTTTCAGATCGTTGGTAATCGCAGCATGTTGAGCCACTGGCGATTTTTTTTTGTCAAAATCGTGGCGTTTTTCTCCCATAGAAGTCTATGGGAGTGAAAAAACGCCGAGAAAAACAATGTGGGTTTTAAAAGTCAAATTAGTAGAAAAGTGAATAAAACAACTTTTAATCCATTCTTTAAAAACCAAGGATATTCATGTTGAATAAAATGATGATGTGCAGGTAATCGACGCGTTTCGAGACGAATCTGGCTCTTAGTCGTGGCATCAATTCCATGGGCAAATGCCCTTTATATAGTCTAGGCTCCAAATGAGCTTACCCGGAAGCCACTGAGCATAGGATCCAGGATAGAGGGACACGTTCTCCATACAAAAAGCCAGAAAACACGGCATGGAACAGATGGATAGGAGTAGTAAATAAACATGTGTACAAAATAAATATACCTGAATAATAAGTATAAACGGAAAACCAGTAGCTAGCATATCACTAGATAAATGTGAACCAGGTCAAGAAAAAAATGTATATAAAAATACATGGTACCGTATATACCTAAATTAACCTAGCATGCACATCCAAATTGCAAACGCATAAATGTCTCACATCTAATGTGAACTACGGCCAAAGATTTCGAGTGCGGACCTATGTAGGTTGTGACAGCGTAAAACGCATATGTCCCATATACAATACGGAACACAAACAGTGTTCCCAAACATATAAACATGAATGTGTAGATCACATCTTATGGTTTAAATAAAATAAAAAATGTTTATATGTATTTATATTTTAATACTCTGAATAGTATGCTTAGGAGACCTAAGTAGGGAAGCATCAAAATTCATATAGACAGAAGTTATGCAAAAAACCATGTTGACAGGTACACAACCCAAGCCAAAGTACTCTGCTAACTAAAAGCATGAAAGACGCACAGTGTGAATTCTGACCAACATCCTAAATGTGGGTAAATATGTATAAACAACACAGAACACACCCAGCACACTAGAAGGTGTGTAAGATGTGTCCCAAACCTATATCAAATGGATGTAAGTCAAGGAAAACTATGTGCTCTAGCTAAAGAATTTAGTTAGTTACTGGAGGGTATGACGAGAAAAACATGATTTCTTCATCATATATAGTAATTGAAAAAAAAAAAATATATATATAGAGAGAGAGAGAGAGAGAGAGAGAGAGAGAGAGAGAGAGAGAGAGAGAGAGAGAGAGAGAAGAGACGCTCTAGCTATGGGATGTAATATAATGAACCCAAGAGAGAGAGGAAACAGAACCACATACTGCACCGCATGCAACCGCTTGTAAATTAGGTAGGCATATAATTGCATGCGTCTTAGATGTAAGAAATAGAAAGCTGTTCTACACATACTATCACTGGGTAAAGTGAATTACATAAAACTAAAACATTCCCAGTGCATTATGAAAGTTACTTCAGTAAAAGTACATTAGATCATGTTTAGTATTCATGCCTATGGGGGGGATCGTAAATAAATGGTCAGGAGAAAATGTAAATTGCTTTATAAGAACACTTACTGTCAAAAAGCATTTCCTCTCTGATGTCATACAGCAAAACCCTGATAGTGACACGTCGCCTCAACATTACTCTGCATTCTTGAACTCTGGGCATTTCTTCTCTGCTGTTGTCATCCACCTTTCATGATCAGTCCACTTTACTCACTCTTATGGACTTATAGGGAAACCCTGCTCATTATAGTGATGATCCTCATATCACAGAGACACATAACAGTTTTACTGCAAGCAATCCAGGGTTCTACCCTATCAACTCAAGAGATGAATCTATGGATCTTTTTCAAACCAGGGTGGAGAAGGATCTTAAAACACTATTTCAAACCCCCAATACTGCTGTTCCAAATTTAAATTAAAAATCTACTATGACGTTACAACAACTAGCTAAGAATGATAATATAGTAGTACGCCAGGCGGATAAAGGGGGATCAGTTGTAGTGTTAGACACAATTTTGTACAAATAATTAATAGTGTTGAGCGGCATAGGCCATATTCGAATTCGCGAATATTCGCGAATATATGGACGAATATTCGTCATATATTCGCGAATATTCGCATATTCGTTATGTCCTGGTTTTATTTTCGCATATGCGAATATTCGTGTATACGAAAATTCGCGAATGCGAAAATTAACATAAGTGAATATTGGCATATGCAAAATTAACACGTGCGGAAATTCGCATATGCGAAAAATAGATATGCTAATTTTCGCATATGCGAAGTTTCGCACGCCAGTCTCACATAGTAGTATTACAGTCTTCTTTACACCACACAAGCTGGAAGCAGAGAGGGATGATCACTGTGATGTGTACTGTGAAGAAAAAAAAAAAAAAAAAAAAAACAATATTCGTAATTACGAATATATAGCGCTATATTCGCGAAATTCGCGAATTCGCGAATATGCGATATTCGCGAATAATATTCGAATTGCGAATATTCGCGAGCAACACTAATAATTAATACTGGAACAACTTGAAGACACTACCACATATAGAAAGATTACATCTAATCCCACTGCAATTGTCAAAAATAAAATGGACAAATTATTGAAGGAGGGAGTACATCTAGGTATAAACACAGAGAAACAATTACAAGATTTGTCACCTGATTTTCCGGTATGCCCCATATTTCATGGGCTACCACGAAAATGTGTTTCCCCCACCACTCCGCCCCATAGTGGCGGGTATAGGATCACTTCAAGAACATCTGGGGGAGAGGCTTGACCACCTACTCCAACCCCTTGTATCCGGAACTATGGGATTTATACGTGACACTAAAACACTTTTGCAAGCTGTACAGTCTTTTACCTGGAGTACAAAGGACAAATGGCTCTCATGTGACATCAAAGCATTGTATACTTGTATACCACATGAATCAGCCATATCAGCGGTTGGGTTCCACCTTAACAAATATTCTAATTACAGTAATGTACTCAAACAGTATATGCTGGATGTCCTGTCATTCGTCCTCAAACATAACTTCTCCTTTGATGGTCAATTTTACTTTCAGGAGACCGGATGCCCTATGGGGGCCAAATTCTCCCCCTCCTTAGCGAACTTGTACATATCACACTGGGAGGAGGTCCATCTATATACATCCAGTAACATCTTCCACCCCCTGGTGGGGTGGTATGGATGGTATATAGATGACATCCTCCTGGTTTGGAGGCGGACAGAGACAGAAGCAGTTTCCTTTGTTGAGTATCTGGACAACAATTTCCATAACCTCAAATTCACGTATCACTAGGATGATCAGGTTACAATTTCTTGGACCTTACGCTGATGGGTAATGCGGAAGACAATATGGTTCATACCAAATTGTATCGCAAACCCATCTCTGGAAATAATATCTTACATGCAAGGAGCAGTCACACAAACCACACCATCCATAATCTACCGATTGGTGAATTCATACGAGCGAAGAGAGCCTCCTCCACACTTTATGCACACGAAAATACTTGCCGGGAAATTGAAAGTTGCTTAGTTAAACGTGGCTATACTAGGTCGACATTGAATAGAGCTTGGCGTATAGCCGACTCCAAACGTAGAGACATCACAGTCCAGTACACCGAACACACCCTTTAAGGCTGCCTTTTCAACCACTTACAGCAGTGACTTTAATGGCATCTGCACTGTAATACGGAAACACCTTCATATTCCGTATCAAGATTATGATGTGGCAAATCTCTTACAGGATGGTATTCGCCTTGTAGGGGAACAATCCCTTAAAGATTCCCTGTCACCTAGTGAATTTACATCTGGGTATCCGAAAAAGAATTGGTTGGCAACTAAGGGATCATATAAATGCAATGCCACTAGATGCATTTGCTGTACGCTTATTTCGAACACTACTACCTATACATCCACTGTAACTAAACAAAGTTACTCAATCAAATCTCTGATTAACTGTAACTCTACATATGTAGTGTATCTGGTTACTTACAAAACGTGCCAAATTCAATATATAGGCAGTACAGCGAGGAAATTGAAAACACGCATTGCGGAGCCTTTCAGATGTACTACTAACACTTTTACAAATAACTGTTCAGTGTCTGGACTTACTAAGCATTTTAGGGATGAGCACCAATGCGATCCCAATAATTTTGAGGTTATAGGCTTAGAAAGAGTAGCTCCTTGCCGTGGGGGGGGGGGGGGGGGGGGGGGGTGACTGGGTCGCTAAGTTGAGATCCAGAGAAGCTTTCTGGATCCTGACCATTGACTCACAATCCCCCACAGACATGAATACCAAGTATGATCTTATGTACATCTACTGAAGTAACTTTCAAAGTACACTGGGAATGTACTGGTTTTATGTACTTCATTTTATCTGGTGATAGTATGTGTAGAACAGCTTTCTACATCTGGGATAATACCAGTCCACATCTGTTTTTGCATTTACTACGCATGCAATTATATGCGTACCTAACTTATAAGCGGTTGCATGCGTTGCAGTATGTGGTTCTGTTTCTTTTTTGCTAAATATATTTTGATATTAATTTGGATGGTTATTTTCTCCTGACCATTTATTTACGACCACCCCCCCCCCCCCCCCCCATAGGCATGAATACTAAACATGATCTAATGTACTTTTACTGAAGTAACTTTCATAATGCACTGGGAATGTTTTAGTTTTATGCAATTCATTTTATCCGGTGATAGTATGTGTAGAATAGCTTTCTATTTCTTACATCTAAGACCATACTAGTCCATATCTATTTTTGTATTTACAACGCATGCAATTATATGCCTACCTAATTTACAAGCGGTTGCATGCGATGCAGTATGTGGTTCTGTTTCCTCTCTCTTTAGGGTTCATTATATTACATCCCATAGCTAGAGCTTCTATTTTATCTCCTTTATACTTGTCATCAATATATGTGATAATCTATGCACAGCCTTTTGTCCTAAAGTATTGGACATGTTTCACACAAGTACGCAATGTGATATGCGGTTGTCGTCCAGTTACACTTGTATCCATTATCATTTGGAATTATATATATATATATATATATATATATATATATATATATATAAACATATATTTTTTTTTGTTCAATTACTATATGTGATGAAGAAATCATGTTTTTCTCGTCATACCCTCCAGTAACTAACTAAATTCTTTAGCTAGCGCCCACTAGTTTTCCTTGACTTACATCCATTTGATATAGGTTTGGGACACATCTTACACACCTACTAGTGTGCTGGGTGTGTTCTGTGTTGTTTATACATATTTACCCACATTTAGGATGTTGGTCGGAATTCACACTGTGCATCTTTCATGCTTTTAGTTAGCAGAGTACTTTGGCTTGGGTTGTGTACCTGTCAACATGGTTTTTTGTATAACTTCTTTCTATATGAATTTTGATGCTTCCCTACTTAGGTCTCCTAAGCATACTATTCAGAGTATTAAAATATAAATACATATAAACATTTTTTATTTTATTTAAACCATAAGATGTGATCTACACATTCATGTTTATATGTTTGGGAACACCGCTTGGTTCCATATTGTATATGGGACATATGCGTTCTACGCTGTCTCTACCTACATAGGTCCACACTCGAAATCTTTGGCCGTAGTTCACATTAGATGTGAGACATTTATACGTTTGCAATTTGGATGTGCATGCTAGGTTAATTTAGGTATATACGGTACCATGTATTTTTAAATGCATTTTTTTCTTGACCTGGTTCACATATATCTATTGATATGCTAACTACTGGTTTTCCGTTTATACTTATTATTCAGGTATATTTATTTTGTACACATGTTTATTTACTACTCCTATCCATCTGTTCCATGCCGTGTTTTCTGGCTTTTTGTATGGAGAACGTGTCCCTCTATCCCGGATCCTATGCTCAGTAGCTTCCAGGTAAGCTCATTTGGAGCCTAGATTATATAAAGGGCATTTGCCCATGGAATTGATGCCACGACTAAGAGCCAGATTCGGCTCAAAACGCGTTGGTTACCTGCATATCATCATTTTATTCAACATGGATATACTTGGTTTTTAAAGAATGGATTAAAAAGTTAAGTTTTATTCGCTTTTCTACTAATTTGACTTTTGGAGCAGCTGGAGGCGCCTGCTTTTTTGCCTTCTCTTTCATTTGTTTCTGGTACATGGCCCACTGTTTGCCTGCCTTGCTTTCCTACCTTCACTGGATCTTCAGTCATTGGACTCCATAGTGGTGAGCTGAATATTATATATATAATATATATATATATTTTTTTTCTCTTTTTGGGAGATGTAGTACCTGCATTAATAGACAGATCGCAGCGAGTGTCAGAAGTTACACACGATCTGTCTATTAATGCAAATACTACAGCTCCCAGCATGGAGCAGAGTGTGCTCCATGTTGGGAGTAGTAGTACTTGCAGTTAAGGACACATCACAGTGGATGTCACTACTGACACCCGCTGTGATCGTCCTGTCTATATCAGAGATGGAGCGGCTGTATACAGCGCTTGCATCTCTGCTCTGTACTCCGGCCACTCATTTATTATTTCCCTCAGAGCTGTGATTGGCTGCAACCATCCGGTAAGTCACAGCTCTGGGTGGGAAATATGAATGAGCGATGTTCTATTCACATCACTGGCCGGAGTATAGTGCAGAGATGTGAGTGCTGTATAGAGCCGCATCTCTGCTATATAATGGACGATCGCATCGGGTGTCAGGACTGAGACCCAGGGCGATATGTCTATTACTACAGGTACTACTTCTCCCATCATGGAACAGTCTGCTCTGCTGGGAGTAGTAGTACTACCTAAAAAAATTTAAAAAATAGAGAAAAAAAAGTGAAACCCACACACTTTACTAAACATGAATTAAAATTTAGTTATAAAAATTTTGATTTCGTTAAATAAATTTTTTGCCATTACTACTGCATCTTTTTTATTTTTTTTGGTACCCAACAAATTTTGGGTACCAGAAAAAAATGACGGCAAAAGGAACCAAAAATGCAATTTGCACACAAATGAAAAAAAGCCAGACGCAGGACATTGCACTGGAGTTTTTTCAGGCGTTTTTTTTTTTTTTTCAACCCAAAAAACGCAGGACAAAAAAACCAAGTAGAAGCCTTAGGGTGTAATTGCTAAAACTGGTAAGTTTAAAGGATAGCTCCCACCATCACTTTTTTTTCTGTCCCTGCCTTTAATTATTATTATTATTATTTTTACATATTAAAAATGCCTTTTTGTCTGCCTGGTAGTGTGCTCACTACCAGGCAGACTTCCCCAGCAGGCACCATGTCACTGATGTCTGCTGGGGCTGACACTTCCACCCTTAGTTCACCTATACAGGGTGCCTCCAGCTGTTTCCCCACTGCAACTCCCAGCTTGCCCTGACATCTATTGGCTGTCCGGGCATGCTGGGAGTTGTAGTGGGGAAACAACTGGAGGTACCCTGTATAGGTGAACACCGGATCTGTGATGGCCGCACATACCGCTCCCCGCAGCGCAGCCCGCAACCCCCCCGCCCTGTCGCTCCGCTCAACCCACTCCCCCTCCCCACCCCCCTTAGTTCACCTATTCAGTGTCCCTCCAGCTGTTTCCCCACTACAACTCCCAGCTTGCCCTGACATCTATTGGCTGTCAGGGCATGCTGGGAGTTGTAGTGGGGAAACTGGAGGCATAATACTTAACCCGGCATAATACTTTACCTTGTCCCCGGGAGCCTGCGCGCATCCACTTCCTTCAAAGCGCTCGCTCCCACCTGTCTGATTGACAGGCGGGAGTGAGCACCACAGTGACTGAATTTCGACTCATTGCTAGGCTTAAAGGGGTACTCCGGTGAAAACCTTTTTTCTTTTAAATCAACTGGTGCCAGAAAGTTAAACATATTTGTAAATTACTTCTATTAAAAAATCTTAATCCTTCCAGTACTTATTAGCTGCTGAATGCTACAGAGGAAATTCTTTTCTTTTTGGAACACTGACATCACGTGCACAGTGCTCTCTGCTGACATCTCTGTCCATTTTAGCAACTGTGCATAGCAGATGTATGCTAAGGGCAGCATGGTGGTTTAGCGGTTAGCACTGCTGCCTTCCAGTGCTGGGGCCTTGGGTTCAAATCCCACTAAGGACAACAATAAATAAATAAAGACTTATTATTATTATTATGTCATCAGAGAGCATTCCAAAAAGAAAATAATTTCCTCTGTAGTATTCAGCAGCTAATAAGTACAGGAAGGATTAAGATTTTTTAATAGAAGCAATTTACAAATCTGTTTAACTTTCCGGAGCCAGTTGATTTAAAAGAAAAAAGGTTTTCAACGGAGTACCCCTTTAAATGAGTTGAAATTCTGTAGTGACGTCACTGCCGAATGCATTCGGCCACTAGGAGGGCAACCCCTAGTGGCCGAATTTAAAAGTGATTTTAAACTGGTTTAAAATCACTTTTTTTAAATTAAAGTATATTAGAGATATGTTGTAGTACTTAAGTACTACAACATATCAATTTTTTTTATTTCATGACAGTGCCCATTTAAAATAAACAAAAAAAACACTCACACAAAAAAAAAACTGATGTAATGCATGTGGCCAACGGCACTACAACTGGACAGTGTGTGCAGTGTTATAGCCCCCTTGCAAAAAAAAAGTGAATAAAGATCATTTAACCCGTTCCCTAATAAAAGTTTGAATCAACCCCCATTTCTTTTTCTTTTCTTTTTTTTTTTTTTGTAGGTCTGCAAATGGTCAACTTATCACAGTTGCAGTGCAGCAAAAAGTGGTCTGTATGACCAAGGTGTAACCTACTTTGTCCTTTCTGGTTGGATGTACGATATCTGGGTACAACACAAGAATTGTTATATGTGGTTTTTGATGGTCTATATATTTTAGAGTGATTTATTAAAAGTAAAGTTTTAATGTTTTCTGTGATTTTCAACCCCCATTTCCCATTAAAAAAAAGTGTCAATAAAAATAAATATGTGGTATTGCCGTGTGCGGAACTGTCCGAATTATAAAAACATATTGTTAATTAAACCGCACAGTCAATGGCGTACGTGCAAAAAAAGTCCAAAATAGTGTCTTTTTGGTCATTTTATTTCATGAAAAAAATCTATAAGTCCTATCAATACAAAAATGGTACCGCTAAAAACTTCAGATCACGGCGCAAAAAATGAGCCCTCATACTGCCCCATACGCACAAAAATAAAAAAAGTTATAGGGGTCAGAAGATGACAATTTTAAACATATACATTTTCCTGCATGTAGTTATGATTTTTT